>NW_028270170.1:2660843-2810843 GCF_037043375.1 Chiloscyllium plagiosum
TAATATGTTAAAAGTGCTTGATAAATGGACGTTTTTGTGGTTGTAGAAGGGTTCCACAGCATTTAGGAAGATTGTAAATATACTATAAATTCTTTTGAGTTTTCTTTGCAAAATATTCCCACAACTGTTACAAAATTCTGCTCTCACTTCACTTCTTTAATGTCAATTAGTATAACTCTCACACAAGTCTGTTAAGGATCTCATTGGGTGCTCTCTTTTCATTTACATGGCTGCTTCTTCCCAGAGAGGCACTCCCCTCACCCACACTCTCATTACCTGCTCCTTGTACCAGGCCTCAGCTTCCTTCTGGTTTTTCGCTGCCATTTGTTCATATTTTTCTCTCATTTCAGCCAGAACTTTGATCATGTCCACACCAGGACTAGCATCAACATCCACTGTGACAGTGCCTCGAATTTGATTGCGGAGAGACTTTAGCTCCTTTGCAGAAAGAATGAGAGAGAGAGAGAGAGAGAGAGATAAAGATATTGGTTACAGCTGATGGTCACTAATATTCCTCAGGGAAGCAGATCCGCCATCCTGACCCAGTCTAGACCTAAAGCGATGTGGGTGACTCTTGAAATGACCTCGGATGGGACTCAGTTCGAGGGCAGTTAAGGATGGGAAATAAATGTTGGCCTTGTCAGCAACACCCACATCCCATAAAAGATTTCTTAAAAATCTTCCAGCCCAATGGTTAAGGTTGCGATAGGAATCAATGATATCTCATCGGCACCACCTGTGACAAACAGTGAACATCAATGTGAACAATTGAGAAGGACCGAGAGGCATGTGCCAAGTGTAATTTCCTGTTCAGGTATAAGATTTGACAGAACAAAGACTGGTTTGACTTATCTGTTAAAAAGGAATGTACCTGAGGTGTTGGAGCAGGACACAGAATCTTGGGTGTAATGAACAAGTCACAAAGCCAACCTGATCTGGCCCCAGACTGACAGAAAAGCTAATAACAACGCTAGGATCGATAACAAGAGGCATGACATATAATTCCAAGAGGCTATATAAGAAAATGTGTTCTTGGTGAAAACACATCTGGAGTACTGCATGCAGTTTGTAATTTCTCTGTTCCTGAAGAAACTATTTAGCTATTCCAGGAGCACATAGAGAAAGTTTAATTATTGAGGGGGCTACAACTTATCCCAGGATGTAATAGAATAGTGTGCATGCAGATATTCAACTAGGAGAAAGTGAGGACTGCAAATGCTAGTGATCAGAGTCAAAAAGTGTGGTGCTGGAAAAGCGCAGCTGGTCAGGCAGCATCCAAGGAGCAGGAGAGTCGACGTTTTGGGCATAAGCTCGAAAGGGGCAAGGGGTGTGAGAGATAGCTGGGAGGGGGGTGCTCTGGCCCTCCCACACCTCCTCCCCCAACCCAACCCCACATTCCTGATGAAGAGCTTATGCTTGAAATGTTGATTCCCCTGTCCCTCAGATGCTGCCTGACCGGCTGTGCTTTTCCAGTACCACACTTTTTGACTACAAGCAAGTATTCCCCAACCTTTTTCTCTTGAAAAGGATTGATTGAGAAGGGATTGTTGTCGAATTGTTTAAAATTATGGAAGGCTTGGATAAATTGGATGCCATGTACTGAAGAGTAAGCACAAATAGATTTTCTTTATGAATGTAGGACTACTAAAGAAAGATAGGAAACACAGGAGGAACGTTTCAGTCCAAAGTCTGATGAGGTTCTGGCACAGATTGCTGGAAAATAGTCAAATAAGCAACATCATGAATTTTGAGAGGGAATAAAAGTCCCTGTCAATGCTTGAGGTTAAAGGTCATGGGAACTACAAATGGGTCAGAGTGATAGATCTCCTCCTATCTGAAACATTTATTGCTTTCCTGGGCCTCCAGCGCCAATAGCAAAATTAAATTGAAGAAAGTCTGATGGATGAGAGACCAGCGATTACTTTAAAAACACAATGGAGTGACTTTAGGCGACATCTCCTAACTTGGCCTAAATGTGACTCCAATCCCATGTTATGTTGACTCTTCCTATGCTTAGGATAACTGGGCATGAGCAAATACACATTGGTTCATCACAGTTTTCCACATGACAAACAAAATTCTTTAATCCTGTTGCCCATCATTTGACATACTACTAAAATGAGCATAAAATCTTTGTTTTGTTTTGTTGTTTGGTTTGTCTCTCCACTGCTTACTTCCTCGTGGTTTTTCTTGGTGTAAATTGTCTCTTCTTTCACTGCTTCTATCTGTGCCTCCAGGTCAGACCTGGAAATGGTCAGTTCATCCAACACCTTCCGCAACCCCTGAATGTCCATCTCCACGCCACGTCTGATAGCCAACTCAGACTCATATCTACAAGACAGAGATGAAGGAAGAGCCTTTGCTAGTGAATCAAAGATGTTCTCAAATCTGAAAGAACAGCAGTCTACAGGCAACGGTAAACGATTTCCTGTGATTATGTACTCTACAAAAATGTCTGATTTGTCTGGAAAGACCACGAACACTGTGGGACGTTAGTGGAATGTCAATGGATGCCATCCACATGGACCTCTAAGAGATGTTTGACAAGGTTCAGGACAACATCACCATCACTACTAATGGAGGGAAGGATAAAGGGAACATACTCTGATTGGCAGGAAGTGCCAAAATGGAGAAGGTCTGTTGGGGAAGGTACTAAACACATCGAGAGATTTCATTGGGAATGCAAAGATATGAGGTCAAACTGTGGGAGGGTGTGCACAAACCTTCAAAAAACCTGTTTCCCTGATCCTTTAATCAGCAGCTGCCCACTCCACCCATGTCCCAGCCTCTGTGATCATACCCTTCTGAACCCAGCAAAGCACAATAAAAGCAAGTTATTCTCAATTCGGGGACACAGTCTCAATACAAGTGACCGTCTTTCCAGGCAGGTTTTGCTCATTTTAATGAGAGTTCCTCCATTAAGGAGAGCAGTAAAGGACTCACTTGGTTTTAAAGTCATCAGCAGCTAGTTTCGCATTGTCAATCTGTAAAAGAACTCTGGCATTGGCCAAAGAAGCATTGTTGATCTGAAAGACAAGAGGTAAAATAGAATTCACTTATTCTTGTTTATGAGACATTCAAAACCAGAGTTAAAAATCACACAACTCCAGGTTATAGTCCAACAGGTTTAGTTGACAACTACCTGATGAAAGAGCAGTGCTCCGAAAGATAGTGCTTCCAATTTTTACTCCCCAGTCCAATACTAGCATCTCCAATTCAAAGCCAGAAGCATTAAATATAAGATCAATCCATCAGGCAGAAGGGAAGAGTGCGAGTGCTGAGGAATGAGGGGAAAATACCCTCTCATTCTTTTGGTGGCTTCCTCCTGTGGTCACTTTAAGGACATTCCCCTTCGCAGACCCTGCCTGGGCCAGGCCTATTGGAGTGAAATTCTTTATCAGCACATGCCATCTGATGCCAGAATCGAGTGGACAGGCTGAATGGTCTAGTCTTCTGCTGATGTGGGTTACATTCTTGCCCCCATCACAGTCATTTACACCAGACTCTGCATCCGAAAGGCTAAGAGCATTGTGCAAGACCCCACACTCAAACTCTTCTCCCTCCTACCATCTGGCAGAAGATACCGGAGCATTCAGTCTCTCACGGCCAGACTGTGCAACAGTTCCTTCCCCCAAGCCATCAGGCTCCTGTATGATCAGACTCTATTCCATCCAAAACTCTTTGCATGACTTTAAATTGCTGTGAGAACAATGTTTTGTGAACTATCATTCATTTATTACACTGTAATTTGAACACCACTGTCTTAATGTGTCAGGAATTACTGTGATGTCTTGTGTGTTTTGCATTTCTTATGCACCTTATGCCGCCCTGTGTATGATCGTGTAGTTTGTGCTGTTCATGGAGCACTCTCATCCTGGGGGAACACTGTCTCGTTTTTACTGTATCAGTTGTATGTGGTAGAAATGACAAATAAAGCAACTCTTGACTGTTGACTATTGCGGGACCTGAGCAGACTATTGAAGCTGAGAGATACTGTGAGGAAAGCCACACCAGTAAAGAGAGCTGGAGTCTGTATGAGGAGATGACAAGAGTAGCCCAGGGGCCAGAGGGGACACTCTTGACAGGGAGGAGGAAGAAGCTGTCCCTGGACTCAGAAGCATTGAGGAGAGAGAGTGCACCTACCTGTGCTCGCAGATCAGCAATGGTTTTCCAGTAGGCGCCCAGATCCTTGCGGTCTGTATATGTCCTCTTCTCATAGAACTCCCGGATCTGAGCCTCCAGTTGGTTATTGGATTTCTCCAAGATGCGCACTTTGTCCAGGTATGTGGCCAGGCGGTCGTTCAGGTTCTGCATCGTCTGCTTCTCATTTATGTTTAAAGGCCCCAACATTCCCGAGCTGTAGCCTGCAGAGTAAAAGCCTCCAGAAGAGGAGCCTCTTCCTGCCCCATAGCTAGAGGAGGCAACGGAGATGCGGGTGCTCCGTGTTGGCACATTGTACACACTGGTTGCACGGCCCTTGCTCAAGGAGGACACACTGGCTCGGCTTTGTCTGCTGCTGCTCAGAATCACTGAGCCACTCCTGCGGGACTGCATGATGTTCATCAGGGATTGCAACTCAGTTTAACTCACTGAACTGAACTACAGCAGAACAAGTGTCTGTATGTGTACCTTTAGCAAACCTTCAATTATTTATCTACCCATTCTCCATGGGCGGTTCTCCAAACCTCCTTGGACAGCAGAATGCAAACAGTCAGGTTTGTCACAGCAGAACTGGAGCAGAAAGGCAGCAACCTTGTGAGTGCTGGTCGAACCACATACCAATCACTAACTCAATCCAATCACCTCACACCCATCACACATTTAGAAGGGGGAAATATTTATGGAAAGTGTTAAATTTATTTGTGGAATGTGGGTGTCACTGGCTAGACCGGAATTTATTGCCCATCCCTATTTGCTGTTGAGAAGGTGTTGGTGAGCTGCCTTCTGATGTGGAGGTGCCAGTGTTTGACTAGGGTGGCAAAGTCAGAAATCACATGACACCAGGTAATAGTCCAATAGGTTTACTTCGAATGATGAGTTTCAGAGTAGTGTCCCTTTGTCACTTCACCAGACAAAGGAGCAGCACTGTGTAAGCTCGTGATTTCAAATAAACCCATTAGACTATAACCTGGTGTCATGTGACTTCTGACTTAGAGTATTGGTGTCATCCAGCATAGAAACAGACCCTTCGGCCCAACCAGTCCATGCTGACCATAATCCCAAACGAAACTAGTCCCATCTGCCTGCTCTGGGCCCATATCCCCCCAAACCTTTCCTATTCATGTATCCATCCAAATGTCTTTTAAACATTGTAATCGTACCCACATCCACCACTTCCTCAGGAAGTTCATTCCACACACACCCTCTGTCAAATATTTGCCCCTCATGTTTTTTTTTAAATCTCTGTCCTCTCACCTTAATCTTGAAATCCCCCATCCTAGGGAAAAAACAACTCTATTTATACCCCTCATTATTTTATAAACTTCTATCAGGTCTCTTCTCAACCTCCTACACTCCAGTGAAAAAAATCCCAGCCTATCCAGCCTTAATTTATAACTCAAACCTTTCATACTCAGCAACCACTGCAGTCCATGTGCGGTAGTTTGACCCACAGTGCCCTTACGAAGAGAATTTCAGGATTTTGACCCAGTGACAGTAAAGGAAAAGTGATATATTTTCAAGTCAGGGTGGTGAGTGGCTTGATGGGGAACTTGTAGGAAGTGGTGTTCCCATGTATCTGCTGCCCCTTTCCTTCTCAGTAATGGAGATTGTGGGTTTCAAACATGCTGTCTAATGATCTTTGGTGAATTTCTGCAGTGCATCTTGTGGATAGCACATACTGCTGCTCCTGTGTGTTGGTGGTGGAGGAAGTGAATGTTTTTCCAATCAAGTGGACTGCTTTGTCCTGAATGGTGTCGAACTTCTTGAGTGTTGTTGGAGCTGCACCCATCCAGGCAAGTGGGGAGTATTACATCACACTCCTGACTTGTGCCTTGTAGATGGTGGACAGGCTTTGGGGAGTCAGGAGGGGAGTTACTCACTGCAGTATTCCTAGCCTCTAGACTTGCCCTTGTAGCCACTGTGGTTATATGGCAAATCCAGTTGGATTTCTGGTAAATTATAACCCTCAGGATGTTGATGGGGTCAAAGTGCAGTCACACAGAACAGCAGGTTTCCAAGTTTCATCTCAACTCATTTTCATCTCTGATGAAAAGTGGAGGACTTCCACAGAGGGAGCCTCCACTGGGAACCCCAGCAGTGCTGACCAGCGAGACAGGATGTCGAGCAGAGCCTGGATGGCAGATGAAGGTGAGGAAGTGAAGGATGTTCGTTGGCAGCTTATACAGGAAACCTCTCCACACGCAACAGAAGGGAACAGAGGGATTTCCCTCGGGGTGGTGCAGATTGTGGGGAACAGCACTCCACCAGCTGGGGACAATTCCATACAAGTATGGGTCAGTCCAGATGGAAGCCCACCACCCACTTACACCACCATGCCACCATGAGTGCTGTCAGGCTGAGTGCCCCTGGTCTCAGGCTCTTGTCAGTTTTTGTTGCAAACTGGACATTAACCAAGGCCCTCCTGAAACATAGCTATGGCATGACTCAGCTCGCTGTGCTGCAATCCAGCACCTACCTTCATCCCTTCTTCCATGTCCCCTTTGTCTGACACTGAAATCTGGTGGAGACAGTAATTTGTGAGCAGTGACTCATTGACAACAGACTAGGGACAGCTCCGGCTAGAATAACCGCGACCAGACCCTGGATCAGGTCCCAGGAAAAGGCTGGCACCTGCCACAATGAGTTATAAAGATCAGATAGATATACAAACAGGAGCTGTGTTAATCACCATGTGCCTGGTGGGAGGACCATATGGCCAGGGCTCACCGTCGAGGAGGGGTTTGATGTCAAGTTATCACCATTTGGATGCAGAGGCATTTCAGCAACTGACTGCCTGGCCTCAGCAGGAGAGTCAGAATCTCAGGCACAAGCTACAGCCTGTTCCTGAATGAGCCTGTGAGTATCCTCTGTACCTTTGTGGCAAATTCCAGGAGAGGGATCTAAGAACCAATGTGTACCACAGCATGGCGGTGATCGGTTTGTATGTGAGTAACTCAGTTGGAACGAGGAGGACCATCAGTGCACCGGCATTGTGGTAATGTCACTTGACTAGTAATCCCACACGCCCTAGATTAATGTTCTGGGGAAACAGGTTCCAATCCGAACATGGCAGATGGTAAAATGTAAATTCAATATAAAAGAAACTGGAATTGTAATCATAGCCTAATGGTGGTCTTAGAACCACTGTCAATTAATCTAAACACCCATCTGATTCAGTTACATGTTTTAGGGAGGGAAATTTGCCATCCTGCCTTGTCTGGCCTGTGTATGATTTCAGTCCATGGCAACAGGATTAACTGCCCTCTGGGTAATTGGAGGTGGCCAATAAATGCTAGAATAGACTGTAGTGCCTCTTTCTGTGAACAAATGTTTTTAAAAGCCAGTACAAGACCCCTATAGGGATAGTATATGGAGCAGACCTATACACCACCTGAGGTGAGTGGAGACTTTGGACAAGGTTACTGGGAGAAAAGAGATCGGCACTCTGTTATGATGAAGGGCTTATGCTCGAAATGTTGATTCTCTTGCTCCTTGGATGCTGCCTGACCTGCTATGCTTTTCTAGTGCCACACTTTTTGACTCTGTCATTTGCCCATTTATAATGAGTCAGTGCAGACACAATGGGTTGAATGGCCTTTTCTGTAGCTGTCCCATTGCCCTCCAATTCTCTGGTCAGGCTTCCTCAGCTGAGCTTAGGTAAACCCTCAGCTTGAGGAGATGGCATTGCTCCAGGTGAAAGGCCTGAGCTCTCCCGCCAGCAGGGAAACCATCCCACACTGACCAACCAGAAATCTGGAACATTTCCCCCTGGCACTGGTACATCCTCTGCAGGTCAGCCAGCTCAGTGAACACCAGCATAAGCCAAAAGAATCAGCCCCAACCCCAGCTCCATTTCTACCCCCTTTTGCACAGAGCTATAACCACCCTTAGCCAAGAGTGGGAAACCTCTCTATCATTAAACATCTGTACTGGGTGCATCCAAAGAGAATAGCACAAGTTAATAGGCTCTGGTTTCTATTACTTTTTTTATCATCCAGTGAGACTAATGTACCAGGAGGGATCAAATTGGCCAAACCCAAGTGAGTGTTATTAATAGGATGTGGGTTAGATTGTTAAGTCTTGGTGTCTTGTTCTTGTGGTTATCATGGGTAAGTCTGACCCAGATATGATCAGCTAGCAATCACCAATTCCAAGTGGTTTATGATCAGCTGCAGGCCCCCCGGTGAATATTTCCAATCCTGATTCAATGGGTATTGCTCTCACTTCTTAACCAGGAGATCATGGGGCAATGACACAAATAATTTGCTCCATTGGTCTGATACTGTGATGAGAGAGTCACTTTTTGGCCAAGATACATTCCCTGTTCCAAAGCTCTGGAATTCACTCCCTGCACCTCACTGCCTTGCCACTTTTCCATTTTAAGCAACTCCTTAAATTTACCTGCATGAGGATTAGGATTCTTATCTGTTAAATGTTTCTACAGGCATTGTCACCCCTGCTGAGTTTGATCAGCACTCTCCGTTTTCATTTCTGATTTCCAGCAACCACAATGTTTTGCTTTTATTAAATGTTGATACCTGCTGTCCTGTTTGAATTTCCTATTATGTGACACAATATTAACATTTTATTGAATGACATGAAGCACCCGTTGTGAGCTTTATTTTTCTGTTCTTCCTGCCATCTGTTTAAAAGGAATGTGAGTGAAGGCACTACTGTGGGATTTTCTTTCTTTTTTGCAAATTATTTTGTCAAATGATTGTTTCCTTTGAATTAATTTTGGGTTCTACCTTCTCCAAAAATGTTGTTTCACTGCTTTATCTAATTAGGTCATAGCACATTCTTTAAATTTGTTTCCAATAAAAATCTCACCAGGGCTGTTGGACAAACCACAGGAGTCAGTGAATTATGGAGCAACGCCCAGGGATAGGAGGGTGTAGATACAGAGACTGCTAACGTGACCTGGTTTGATAACCTGCAGAAACATCACTGTACCTGATAGTTTTAAAAAAACTCTATCAAAGCCAAATGGCTAAGTGAAAGGTTCGCAATAGATCATGGTTCAAAATCATTCGTGTGTGTCGGCATCAAGACGACTTCAGGTTTTCACACATTCTGTTCCGACACCCAGGAGCACACTGACTCAAATCTGTAGACTCAGCACAGTAGAATTCATCAGTAGTTTGTCACCCTACCAGATTCTTTCCCATTTTACAAATGGAAAATGTTCAGGTACGTTCCCAGCAAAGAACCAAATCCTTACGTTTTTTTGAGTGACATATTTCTTGTCCTGAAGGGGAAGACGTTTCTCAGGCACTCCCTTCAGGAGTGTCAACCTATCTGTGTTACTATGACCCGTGTCCAAGAGACCACTCTCACATGTGGTTGACGCTAGCTGTCGATTCTTCTGTCATACAAACTCAAATCATGCTATACTTATCTAACATCCAGACACACAGGAGAGAGTCACTGGGGACTGACTAGAAGCAGGAACCTTGTCTGATTTCTCCTGCATTGACAACACTATCGTTGGCATTGAGTGCATGGACTGGCAGCTTGGTGATTCTGTTTTATAGCATCTAAATCAACACTGACGAACTTCAAATCTAGCCCTCCTTATCTGCACTACTTCAGGATTACTGTTCAGTAGTGCTGCTGACAATCTAGAGGTAACTCACAAAGGGACACCGAGGAATCTCCCCAGTGCAGAAAGAAGCCCTTGCCCATTAAGTCCACACCAACCCTACAAAGAGTATCCCACTCAAAGCAGCCACCCCATAACCCCACATGGGGTTCTTAACCATGAGTCAGATTCCTAACCTGCACACTATGATGCAATTTTATTTTTAAGCATGGCCAGTCCACCCAACCTGTACATCTTTGGATTGTGGGGGGAATCCAGAGCACCCGGAGGAAATCTGCACAGGGACTGAACCTGGGTCCCTGATGTTGTGAGGCAGTACTGCGAACCACTGAGCCACTGGGCAAGTCTTGCTGCACTTGCCTTCTTGTGATAGTTATAATATGATCAATGTGGTGACTGTGTCATTTCCTGGCCTCCGAAATAAAGGGAGTACAGACTTCACTGAGAGCTAGATGAATTTCTATCTTTCCCGCTTGGGGTATCTAAACAATAAAATACTCAGTGTTCCTTACATGCTGATATTCCAGCTGTTCCTGATTTTCATCATCTGTATCTCTCTTTCAACAAGCAAATTGAGGTCCAGTTTCCACATGAGTTTACAGTAAGTTGGAATCAAAGGTGATTTAACCCATGGACCCTGTGAGGGGCTCTTTGAAGGGGGCATCCCATTAGTCCCACTCCTCTGCTCTCTTCCCAGAGCTCAGCAATTTTCTTTTTTTAAATTTCTCCAGTTCCATTTTGAATGTTCCTATTAACCTGGTTTTCACTGCCCTCCACACCCCATGTTCCAGATCATAATAACTTGGTGAAGATGCTGTAATCTGTTTTGCTAATTATTAAATTTGTGCCATGCTACCTCTGGAAGCTGTAGTGATTGCTAACAGATGGCCCAGTGGAGAGGAAGGTCCAGTCCTTTATGCATTGCAGACTTTGGATGATGCAGAGTGCAAACATGCTCAGATAGGGAAGGAACGTTTGGCAGACATCTTTGGTGTGAGGAAGTTCCACCAATACCTTAACAGACATAAATCTGTAATAGTAGCAGGCCACTATGCTATGGCTACTGAAAGAGGACAAAGCCATGCTGTCCACAGCTTCAGGCGGAGATCAGCAGTGGGCTCTCATTCCAGTGTGTGCAATTACAAGTTGGAACACCATCTGGGAGCACAAGTAACAAATGCAGATGCCTTCAGCCACCTCCCGCTGGCAGATACACCACTGTTGGTGCTGCCACAAGAGGAGTGATTCTAGTTTTGAACTTTCTGGACACCCTTGCAGTCACCCATGACAATATCAGACTGTGGAAACTAAAACAGCTGCTGGTGATGAGGAAAAGCAAAAGGTAACCACAAGCTGAATTGAAGTCTTTCTGGACCTGGCAAGACCAGATCACTGTTGAGGAAGGCATATTATTATGGGGAAGACAAGTAGGTGGCTGGGAGAACACTGTGAGCCAGGCAGCATCAGGAGGGAGAGGCAGGAGGCTGGGAGAACACAACAAGGCAGGCAGCATCAGGAGGGACAGGCAGGAGGCTGGGAGAACACAACAAGCCAGGCAGCATCAGGAGGGACAGGCAGGAGGCTGGGGGAACACAACAAGGCAGGCAGCATCAGGAGGGACAGGCAGGAGGCTGGGAGAACACAGCAAGGTAGGCAGCATCAGGAGGGACAGGCAGGAGGCTGGGGGAACACAGCAAGGCAGGCAGCATCAGGAAATGCAGAAGTCGACGTTTCAGGTATAACCTTTCTTCAGGTTACACCCTGACTTCTGCACCTCCTGATGCTGCCTGCCTTGCTGTGTTCCCCCAGCCTCCTGCCTGTCCCTCCTGATGCTGCCTGCCTTGCTGTGTTCCCCCAGCCTCCTGCCTGTCCCTCCTGATGCTGCCTGCCTTGCTGTGTTCCCCCAGCCTCCTGCCTGTCTACTTTGAATTCCAGCATCTGCAGTATTTTTTGTCTCTATCCAACATTATAATGGGGAGCGAGAGTTATTATCCCAAGCAAAAGTGGCTGCTAGAATCCAGACACTTCCAAAATGGTGAGGTTATGTCTGGCAGCCTGGCCTGGATGCAGACAGAGTCAGGTACGTGGGGCAGTGCCCAGAGTGTCAACAAGGACAATAATTACCGCCAGTGACTTCCCTAAATTCGTGGGAACGGTCAGGTCAACCCTGGACTCAGTTACACGTTGACTGTGTTGGTCCTTTCATGGCCTCACTGTTCTTAGTCATTGTAGACACCAACTCAAAGTGGCTGGAGATGCTCAGAGTTCATTCATCAATCATGGGACAATGATAGAAAATCTGCACACATCTGCACACAATGCAGAGGGTCCCAGACAACAGGACATCATTTATCAGCAGGCAGTTCCTAAAGGTCCATACCATCCATTATCAATGGCAAGGAGGAAAGAGAATTCAGGCATTGAAGGCAGGCTTAAAGAAACAGCCAGGCAAAGGTGAGGACTGCAGCTGCTGGAGATCAGAGTCTAGGTTAGAGTGGTGCTGGAAAAGCACAGCAGGTCAGGCAGCATCCGAGGAGCAGGAGAATCGACATTTCAGACAAAAGCCCAAAGGGCTTTTGAAGGGCTTTTGCCCGAAACATAGATTTTCTTGCTCCTCGGATGCTGCCTGACCTGCTGTGCGTTTCCAGCACCACTCTAACCTAGACACTTAATGAAACAGTGTACAGCTTCACTCGATACCAATCTGTCCCAGTTTCTATTTGTTTATCAGACCACCCCTCACGTAACTACAGGGACAGCTCCAGCAGAGATGCTAATGGGGAGAAGACTCACACCATGTTAAATCTGATCGTCCCAGACCTGGGGAGAGGGTGAAACAGCATCAGGAATATCAGACACAAGACTCTTCTGAATGAGAGAGACAGTTTACTTCAGGGGAGGAAGTTTGGTGTCGAAACCATGGAAATGGTTCTGTGTGGGTAGGAGGAGAGGTCAACGTGTGGTCAGGTCTTATGACTACAAGGTTTGGGGAGGAGAGATGATCCTGAGCAAGCATGTGAACCATGTCAAAGCTGTACACTCACAAACAGTTCAGGACCAAAACATCCCCAGCCCCTCAGAGCAGCCAGAAAGGCTGTTAGAACCCATGGGTTCTTCCCCTCTGTCCATCATCGCAGAAATCTCAGAGTCTGAGATGGACTCAGTGGATTTTGCAGTCTCAATGCCTTTACCACCTGAAGAAGAGGATGAGATTCTTCCGAGATGCCCTGGGTGCAAGAGGCTGACTACGGTCAGCTACATGACACCCGTTTCCAAGGCAGAGGCAGAGGCAGAGGAACCAGATCCAGTGTGAACACGCCCTGGCAGAGGCTACAAGGAAAAGAATAGGCCTGCATCCCTGCACTTAGAACGGGAGGGATGTAGTGATTGTAACGGTGTCAGCCAAGTGGCCCTCATAGAATCAGAGTTCCCTGATTGGGGCTGTTAATCTGGTCCAATTAGGGAGCCCTGGCTGACAGGAGTGTCCGAGGTTCTGTTCACTCAGAGCTGGCTCAGAGGGAGCTGGATCAGGGTCAGGGATCCTGCATAGGTAAAGAAAGGGGGACTTGGTGATGGGATACCAGCCTCTGTGGAGTTATTTCAGAAACAGAGGACACAAAGCTATAGCTGAGGCCTGAGCTGTGATTTGTAAATATTCAGCATTACCTCCTGACATACAAAAACAATGATTAGAGAGAGAGGAAATTACACAGACACCAGAAAATTTATCCTGGATAATCCAACTAACCTGCACACTATGGGCAAATTCATTTTTAAGTATGGCTAATCCACCTTAACCTGAACATCTTTGGACTGTGGGAGGAAACCAGAGAACCCAGAGGAAACCCAGGCAGACACAGACAGTCTCCCAAGGCTGGGTGATTGGGTAAAACTGGCAGATACAGTTCAGTGCAGCAAGTGTGAGATTATTTACAGAGGAACCATTAAAGATGTGAGGGCTTGAGAAAGGTGTGGCACAGCGGTTAGCATTGCTGCCTCACAGCACTAGGAACCCGAGTTGATTCCTGGCTTGGGTGACTGTCTGTGTGGAGTTTGCTCTGATTGCACCGTGTCCTCCCACAATCCAAAGCTGAGCAGATTAGGTGGATCGACCATAGGAAATGCAGGGTTACAGGGTTACAGAGTGGGTTTGAAGGGAACAAAGCTTCACTGGGGCTGGTGGTGACAATTTCCTGTGAAGACCATCTCAATATCAGTCTCTTTGTTCCCCAAATCCACAGCACCCATTTGGTATTTGGACAAGGTTTGATCTTGGTTGTGGAACCTTGTGGATCTTGTGCCTGAGTCACCCCTTGTTGCCCTTTTCCAATTTGGGCAGCCCCTGATCCCTGACTGTCTGATTGAAGGGCAGATCTTGGCCTGTTCTATAATATTCCTCTTTTATCATACTAGTTCATGGTCTTGCCCTGGGACACATCCTGTTTTTACCTGGGATAGAGAGACACATTGGGTTTTGGACCATCAAACGCTGGCACAGAGTGAAACCTTTGCAAACAATGAAAAAAGGAGCAAGAATAGGCTATTCAGCCCTTCGAGCCTGCTCTTCCATTCAGTATGACCATGGCTGATCATCCAACCCAGACCCCTGGTCCCGCTTTCTCCAAATCCATTGATCCCGTTAGCTCTAAGACTATATATAACTCCTATTGAAACATTTTACTGTCTTGGCCTCAACTGTATTCTGTGGCAGGCAATTCCAAAGGCTGACCATTCTCTGAGTGAAGATATTACTCTTCATCTCAGTCCTAAATGGCCCGGCCCATATCCTTAGACTGTGGCCCCTGAGAAAAACAAACAATGACCAAGGAGTTATTCTTGAAGACAAAGGATAGAGGAATTGAATGATCTGTCATCTGTTGCTCCATTGTTCTGCCACATAGAGTCATAAAGCTGTACTGCATGGAATCAGACCCTTCAGTCCAACTCATCCATGCTAACCAGATATCTGAAGTTAATCTAGTCCCATTTGTCAGGCCATATCCCTCTAAAGCCTTCCCTTGCCATACAGATGCCATTTAAATGCTGTAATTGTACCAGCCTCCACCACTTCCTCTGGCAGCTCATTCCATACACACACCACCCTCTGCGTGAAAAAGTTGTACCTTACATCCCTTTTAAATCTTTCCCCTCTCACCTTAAACCTCTAGTTCTGGACTCCCCCACCCCAGGGAAAAAACTTTATCTATTTACAGTATCCATGTCCATTATGATTTTATAAACCTTTATAAGGTCATCCGTCAACCTCCAACACTCCAGAGAAAACAGCCCCAATCTATTCAGCTTCTCCCTGTAGCTCAAACCCTATAATCCTGGCAACATCCTTGTAAATCTTTTCTGAACCCTTTCAAATTTAATGTCTTTCCTATAGGAGGGAGATCAGAATGTGCCCAAGTCAGTAATCTTTCACAGTTGTCTCAGTAGTGTCACAAACTTGGGTTGCTAAGAAAATGGAATCTTATAATGTTATTTCAATCACCCTTTCAAAAGAACCAATAGATTTCTCCCTCAACTGATGTAAAGAGTTTTCTTTACAGAAGTGGGAGGAATTAGCTGGGTAGTTTGTTCATGGTAAACGTTTATCTAACTTAACTCGCTCAAATTATTCATGATAGAAAGTGATCTGGAAGTTCTGGTCTCCTTCCTATCGGAAGGATGTTGTGAATCTGGAAAGGGTTCAGAAAAGATTGACAATGATGTTGCCAGGGTTGGAGGGGTTGAGTTATAGGGAGAGGTTAAATAAGCTGGGGCTGTTTTCCCTGGAGCGTCGAAGATTGAGGCGTAACCTCATAGAGGTTTATCAAATCATGAGGGACATGGATAGGGTAAAAAGACAAGATCTTTTCCCTGGATTGGAGGAGTCCAGAATTAGATAGGTTGAGGGTGAGAGGGGAAAGATTTTAGATTAGATTAGATTACTTACAGTGTGGAAACAGCCCTTCGGCCCAACAAGTCCACACCGCCCCGCCGAAGCGCAAACCACCCACACCCTTACGTTTACCCCTTACCTAACACTACGGGCAATTTAGCATGGCCAATTCACCTGGCCTGCACATCTTTGGACTGTGGGAGGAAACCGGAGCACCCGGAGGAAACCCACGCAGACACGGGGAGAATGTGCAAACTCCACACAGTCAGTCGCCTGAGGCGGGAATTGAACCCGGGTCTCTGGCGCTGTGAGGCAGCAGTGCTAACCACTGTGCCACCATGCCGCCAAAAGTGACCTAAGGAGCAACGTTTTCATGTAGATGATAGTGCGTATATGGAATGAGCTTCCAGAGAAAGTGGTGGAGGCTGGTACATGTATAACATTTAGCGGCATTTTGATAGGTATATGAACAGGGAGAACTTCGAGGAATATGGGCCAAGTGCTGGCAAATGGCACTAGATTAATTTAGGATATTTGTTGGGCATGAGCAAGTTGGACCGAAGGATCTGTTTCCTTGCTATACAGCTGTATGACCCTATGACACTAATGCAGGACAATAGCACTGAGGAGATAATCAGCTGTAATCTAAATGAGCAAGATCATCTCAATGGCCTTGAGGAAACAAGGATGTCTAGCTGAAAAGCAGTGTACTGAATGGTTTTGAGAAATCTGTGGTGAGGAGTAGGTGATGAAGCTGGCAAAAAGAAGGCACAGTTTGAGAACTCTTGCTGATGGTTCTTGGTAACGAATTGCAGGAGGAAGCAAGTGATTGCGCCTCGGGGTTTAGAGGTGGTCAGGGTTCATTGTAAATGGGGGGGATAGCAGCTGTGAGCTGCTAGGTGCTGCTGACAATTGCCTGTGATGTGGTAGGGAGCAGTTGTATTCCATGAATCCACAGACTGTGCTATAAATCCTGTCTGACAACAGCAGCTCCTGCCTTCTGTGGTTCACTGAAATCCCCATGCAGCAGGTTCGGATTGAAATCAGGTGTTTTATTACACCATTACAGCTCGGTTTAATCCTGATCATGAAGATTCCATCTCTCCCATAAACAATAACTTGTTCAGAGATGTTATTACACACCTCTGGAGCAGGCGGGACTTGAACATGGGTTGCCAAGTTCAGTGGTGGGGCTTAACCTCTGCATCACAACAGGGCCCCTATAAAATACTCCTAAAGTCACCAACATGATGATACAGTCCTCATTTCACAACCAGACACAGCCCAGGAGTTAATCATCAAAGATACAGTGAAGAAGCTTCATAGACTAAGCATGAAGAATTCCATTTCATTCTATTATTTTTTTGACTGAAATATTTCAAATGCTTTTTTCCAACTATTCAGTTCAGCTGGCTACATAATCCCGCATGTCCCTGACAACTCCACCATCTGCTCCCAATGAATGTTGATGGGTTACTTTGCTAAGCAGTGGGGTCAAAGGAGGGAGCTGGAAATTGAAGTAGAAACACATACAGGTCTGCCAGAACCTTCCAGAATGTTGGAGCAGGCTCAAGAAGCCAATGGCCCACTTCTGCTCCTAATTTGTGCACTCTACTCCACGGAGCAGTGAGCTGGAAGGATCTGCTATCCCCCAACATCTCAATCCCTCATCACTTTCACCAGACATGCTCTGGGAATTATGTAAAGCAGAACTAGATTTGTGTAATATTTGACTCCAGAATGAACTTTCATGGACATACCTGTGACATATAATCACCACATTTACCAAAAGGATGTTGGTGCTTTGGAGAGGGTGCAGAGAAGGTTCACCGGGATGTTGCTTGGTATGGAGGACGCTAGCTATGAAGTGAGGTTGAATAAATTAGGATTATTTTTATTAAAAGATAGAGGTTGAGGGGGGACCTGATTGAGGCCACGAGAGGGTGGATAGCAAAACGCTTTTTCCCAGACTGGGAGACTCAATTATTAGGGGTCATGATTTCAAAGTGAGAAGGGACAACTTTAGAGGAGATATGTGTGGAAAGTCCTTTATGCAGAGGGTGATGGGTGCCTGAATGCGTTGCCAGCGGAGATGGTAGAGGCGGGCACAATAGCATCATTCAAGATGTGTCTAGACAGATACATGAATGGGCAGGGAGCAAAGGGATACAGATCCTTAGAAAATAGGCGACAGGTTTAGAGAGAGTCATAGAGATGTACAGCACGTAAACAGACTCTTCGGTCCAACCCCTCCATGCCGACCAGATATCCCAACCCAATCTAGTCCCACCTGCCAGCACTTGGCCCATATCCCTCCAAACCCTTCCTATTCATGTACCCATCCAGATGCCTTTTAAATGTTGCAATTGTACCAGCCTCCACCACATCCTCTGGCAGCTCCATCTATACACGTACCATCCTCTGCGTGAAAAAGTTGCCCCTTAGGTCTTTTTTATATCTTTCCCCTCTCACCCTAAACGTATGCCCTTTAGTTCTGGACTCCTCGACCCCAGGGAAAAGACTTTGTCTATTTATCCTATCCATGCCCCTCATAATTTTGTAAACCTCTATAAGGTCACCCCTCAGCCTCCGACGCTCCAGGGAAAACAGCTCCAGTCTGTTCAGCCTCTCCCTATAGCTCAGATCCTCCAACCCTTGTAAATCTTTTCTGATCCCTTTCAAGTTTCACAACACCTTTCCAATAGGAAGACCAGAATTGCATGCAATATTCCAACAGTGGCCTAACCAATGTCCTGTACAGCCGCAACATGACCTCCCAACACCTGTACTCAATACTCTGACCAATAAAGGAAAGCATACCAAACACCTTCTTCACTATCCTATCTACCTTTGACCCCACTTTCAAGGAGTTATGAACCTGCACTCCACAGTCTCTTTGTTCAGCAACACTCCCGAGGACCTTACCATTAAGTGTATAAGTCCTGCTAAGATTTGCTTTCCCAAAATGCAGTACCTGTATCGGCACAGGCTGGGAGGTCCAAAGGGCGTGTTCCTGGGCTGTAATGTTCTTTGTTGTACTTTGGCATCATTACAATCATCTATTTCCATCCCTGTCACCCTGACATACTTGGCCTGTGTCAGCTCTTCCATTGCTGAGACCCTTATCTCTGCCTGCATTAGCTGTAGACCCTACTTTTCCAACTCAGTCCTGGCTGGGCTCTCATCTTCTATTCAGAGTTCTTGATGATCTTAACTTGCAGCAAGTCTCGCCACCTGCTGAACTCATTCATCTGACACAAGCTTTTACTTTAAAATTCTCATAATTGTTTCTCTCCATGGCCTGCACTCACCCGGATCTCTAACCCGCTCTGATCCCTGACCTTCTGCCATCCCATGCTTCTCCAATTCTCTTGAGCAGCGTTAATTAGAATCACCCCAGCTTTGGTGGCTGAGCCTTCATTTGAGGAGGTTGCCAAATCTGGAAATCCACCGCTGAAGCTCTGCAGCTGAAGACACTCCTTAGAAACTCCCTGTGATCAAAGCCTGTCTGAATATTTGGTTTGGTGTCAACCTTTGTTTAGCACTGTTGTCCTCTTGAGAATCATTTTAGGGCAAAAGATCCAAACACAATATCGTAAGGCCTAATCATTATAACCCCTCCTTTCATTTGTGACAGAGCAAGTGTCCTGCTTTGTAACCCCGTCCCTAAGTTCTGTGCTTTCCTGCTGTGGGATCCCACTGCAGGTTCACTTGCGTTGTTTCATGTCAGCCTGGCCCTGGCCAATTGGAGCTGCTCGTAGTTTGCAGAGATGATGATGATGAGGAGGAGGAGGAGGAGAAAGGCTCGCTGCTCCAGGTGGAGCCGAAAACGCTACAAAATCAAAACAACCATTTCCACAGACCTTTATTGAATCCTCAGAAATACAGGAAGACAGAAAAGCATTAAAGTGTTATGTTTATAAGGATTTGGTTTCATCCTAATAAAACAAGTCTACTTTGGAAAATGTGGAGAATAGATCAAAATGGTTAACATGCTATTAGTTGATACTGATGTCCTCGACAGATGAGGATACCACGACGCCATTAACTGTTTCCTCCACAATTCTCTTCACTGTCTTTGAGACAACAGGTTCTTTAAAAAAAAAGATATTAATCAATGGGTTAGTTGAATGATTAATTGGTCCTTTCATAAATTTGACGTTGCCCACCACCAAGTAATGCCATGATAATTTTGATCACAACTCAGAGTTAGAAACAAGCTCCTGGAGTTTCACTACGAGACCTCCCGTCCCCAATATCTTTGTTCTCCCCTTCACCCCAGCCCCTCAAATGGATCACATCTATCTTCCACACTCCGCGCCCCCGACATGCTACCATCAATCATCCAATAAAACAGGCTCACGAGATCTCTACCCAAGATTGTCACTGGGCATCTGATAACTCTCTCCTGGGCACTGCCCTCTCTCCTTCTATTGGTTTCCTAATCAGTGCCACCCTTTCATTATAATTACTGCTCAATATTTTATGCTATTTATGTATTGGGCAGGCTGTACAAGGAGAGATGACATTCTGCATCATTAATAGCACCTCTTAAATCCTGCCCAGGAAAATATGGAGTTGAATTCAACACTCTGTGCAGAGTTTGTTTCAGCCCTACCCTCCTTTCTGGAGGCTGCCTGGCAAGTCCTGACAATGATTACTTTATACGTGTTCAGACAGGAGAGACAATCCAATTCCACAACCATGAGGGCATTTTCATAGGAATTTAACACTTGCCTGAGCATCAGACAGACCTCACTGGATATCAACCAGGAACAGGAAGCTTTCATGACTTTCCACGCTCTGTTCATTGAAATAGTGAAGTAGACAACTATTGCTCTGCTGGGATCAGGCTTTCTTATTGTGTAAGCCCCAGTCACACACCAAGGGGTGACGTTACAAAGGAGGGCTCTGACAGTCAAATGCTAAGAACATAATACTGTAAACAGGAAATGACCCCTTCAGCCTGCTTAGGGTTAAACCCCACTTTCCCACCCAATCCCATGTCCCTTCATGCCCCAATACATAGGAAGCTCAGTCTTGAATAAATTTGGTATCCGAGCCTCCACTGGTAAAAGCCTGAGAGTTTCAAAGGTTCACAACTCTTTGAGTGAAGACATTTTTCATCCCAGTCCTATAATCCTGAGTCTGTGAGTCCAGCTAGTGAAACGATCTCTGGTCATCCAGCACTCATGGTCATAACTGCAGGCTTGGACTGTACACATCTTTGATTGATTTTTTTTAAGGTTTTGGTGGATCATGTTGATAGTATCATTGAAAATAGTCAAACTCACCACTCCTCACTTCACTTCTGATCAGAATTGTCTTGTTTTGACCTGCTGTTTGTAAACTTGACGCTTGGCTAGTGAAAATAAAGAGAAAATAGTAAAAATTCTAAATACCTCCAACAGGAATATCACAATGACTGAGTGTGAGTGTACATAAAGAAGCCAAATTTATATAGTGCCTTTCATTAATGTGGAAGTGTCCTAACGCATTCTACAGCTAGCTTATGTGTTATATCTCGTTAAGACAATGGACATGGTTCAATCACTACGAATCGAATCCAAGGAACAGGTGGTCAAACTTTATCAGTTTGAAAATAGGTGTTTTTTTCTTCTTATTAAGTCTGGATCATTAGAGTATTGGTTTCAGTCTCTTTGGATCATTGAAAGCCAGGGCTGACACCTCAGTTATTCAGTAATTTCAATAGTAACTTAAATGACACAGCTAAGTTGAAATCCAGTATGACAATAAAATCTGAGCCATTGGAACTGAACTAAAATGGCACAGGCTCGAGAATGCGTTCAGGGGAAGGTCTGCTCAATGCACGCAAGATGCTCTCCAGAGACTGGTGTCTGGCCCTCTCTCCGTGACATAGTTACTCCTGTGCTATGCTAAAATAGCAAGGATTAGCCCGACACTGAAGTGAAAAGTGTTCCAAATGTCACACCAACATATTTAATTCATGAGCACAAACTTCATCAGAAGCACTGCCAGCAGCTGCCCAGGTTGCAGTTATTCTGAAGGTGATGTCATGTGCACCCTGCTTGGTTTGTGCTCAGACTGTCAGATTTTGTTTCATTACCCTCTTACCTCGAGCCCCCTTGCAACAGTTGGCGGTAGGTGGCAATTTCCTTCTCCAGCAGACATTTACTGTCCATCAGTGCGGCATAGGCCTTCACATTCTCTTCTATTTTCTGCCGGAAATCCATCAGTTCTCCCTCCAACCTGGTCATGGTTCCCTGCATGTTGCTTCTCTGAGCACCGTAACGAAGCTCAACATCCCCAAGATTTGCCTCGAGAGATCCAATCTGCACAAAACAATGACATGTCAGTCCTATACCTTTCAGTAGCTCAGTGAGAATCAAGTTGTTCCTCTTGTCTGCTGTACTCACTATGCTAAGCAGGGACTGATACTCCATATCCAGCCCCTGGAAACTCTGCCTCAGTTGGGTGAGTTGAGCCTTTTCTGCTTGACAGACTTCAGCATGGGTGGAGCGTTCTTGCTGGATAGTTATACACTGAAAAATAATTAAAACAAGCACTTCACCAACATTGCTGGGTCTTAATCAATACCACTAACCCGCTATTATCTGACCAATCAAGGGCTAAGACTGCTCATTAATTCTAGTTTGGGGTTACAAGGTTACACCAATGGGACTTAGATCTATGTTCCCAGAACATTAGCTTGGGCTTCTAGGTCCAGTCATCCATCTAGTGCCCAAATGTCACATTCTCCTGGGATATTGAGAGATTTGCATCTTGACAAGCAGCTCATTGTTTATTGTCTGATGTGGAAGTTATATTCTCGCATCTTGCCCTTTGAGAGAGTTGGGGAATTTTACAGAGGAGAAAGTGAGGTCTGCAGATGCTGGAGATCAGAGCTGGAAATGTGTTGCTGGAAAAGCGCAGCAGGTCAGACAGCATCCAGGGAACAGGAGAATCGACGTTTTGGGCATAAGCCCTTCTTCAGGAATTTTACAGAGGCCCACTTGAAACAGCCACAGAACTGAGACCAGAGGTGAACAAATGGCAACTTCCCACAGAAGGAGACATGCTCCAGAACAGGATCAGGGGCTTTAGCTACCTACCCAGGAATGGGAGCTGGCCCGTTAGAATAATTACAAAGGCACTGTCTACACAGTGAGGAGATGTTCCAATTGGAACATGCTTTGTTTCAGTGAGAAATATTGCCAGGTTACCAGGGAGAACTGGGATGTTGGAGATGCACAGATAGGGCCGCTGTTTATATCTCATACAAAAGCTAGCAGCTGTGACAGAATAGTTCTCTTTCAATACTGCAATGGGAGTGTCAGCATGCATTATGGGTGCACAACTCTGCAATATGACGAATACGAACTATCTTCAGATTCACGGCCTGGAGAATGCTATTGCTGTGGCTGGTGTGTCGTATTGAATGCTGTGGTGGTTCAATAATCGCACTGAAATAATCCTAACCCCGCACACTGCCCAGTTACCTGTTGGTTGTACCAATCCTCAGCTTCCTGTTTGTTCTGAGTTGCTATAGCATCATAATGTTCCCTGAGCTCGGCGAGAGCCTTTGCCACATCTGGGCCTTGTTCAGTTGAGACATCCACAGTGACGGTGCCAGACAGCTGACCACGGAGACCCTTAAGTTCCTAAAGAGACATAGTTCAGTGAGTTACCACTCCCTCCAAAAGGAAGACACAACTCAATAGAAACTATTGATTAATGCGATAAAGTGGTCCTGTGCCCTGTATTGAATCCTGTCACTGACCTCCTCGTGGTTTTTCTTGATGTAGATTAGCTCCTCCTTTAGATTTTCAATCTCCATCTCCAGCTGACTCTTTTCCAGTGTCATATCATCCAATATTTTACGCAGGCCATTAATATCTGACTCGACTGCCATTCGAATAGCCAGTTCTCCATCAAATCTAAAGATCCAAAAGGGGGGGATTTCATTTTAATTTTCAGTGTCAGGCAAAAGGTAAAGGTGCATTCTCTGGTATGTTATGGTAAGATTCACAATTTAAAGCATGGGTTGGGGACAAATATTCAAGATTCCTGACTCTTGGTTGAGCATTTCTGCCTCTCCCAGGAGAGTGTGTATGTGTGTGAGAGAGGGAGGGAGGAAGGGGAGGGGGAGAAAGGGGAGGGAGGAACGGGTGAGGGAGAGAGGGGAGGGAGGAAGGGGAGCCGGAGAGTAGGGGAGAAGATGGAGAGGGGAGGGGGGAGAGATAGGTGGGGGAGAGGGGAAGAGGGAAGAAGAGAGGAGAGGAAAGGTTCAAGAGGGATGGGGAAGAGGGGAGGAAAGGAAGGAGTGCCAGGGAGGGGATGGAGAGGGAAGTGGGGGAAGAGGTGGGGTAGAGGGGAGGAAAGGATGGAGTGCCAGGGAGGGGATGGAGAGGGAAGTGGGGGGAGAGGTTGGATAGAGGGGAGGAAAGGATGGAGTGCCAGGGAGGGGATGGAGAGGGAAGTGGGGGAAGAGGTGGGATAGAGGGGAGGAAAGGATGGAGTGCCAGGGAGGGGATGGAGAGGGAAGTGGGGGAAGAGGTGGGATAGAGGGGAGGAAAGGATGGAGTGCCAGGGAGGGGATGGAGAGGGAAGTGGGGGGAGAGGTGGGGTAGAGGGGAGGAAAGGAAGTGGAGTCATGGAGGGGGGAAAAGGGGAAATGTACAGAGGGTGTGGGGGGGGTGAGAAAGGAAGAGAGAGGTAAGGGTGGGGGTAGGGGGAGAGGGAAGGGGAGAGGAGAGGTGGGGGAAGGGAGGTGGGTGAGGGGGAGGGGAAGAGAGGAGGGGAGAGAGGTAGAGGGACGGAGAAGACAGAGGAGGGAGAGGGGAGGATGGAGAGGGGAGAGCCAGGGATGGGTAGGGAGAGGGAGGTTCGGGTACATTCAGGACTTGGGTAGGAAGTTACAGATATTATGAGGGTAGAGCACCTGGTGTTTCTTTGTTAGCTATATTACCTTGATACCAAACTTAATATATTAACATGTACAAAGTGGGCTCCTCCACAATACAGCCATTCCCAAATATAGGACACGTTCATTTCTATAAGTGCCTCTGGGCATGAAGAGCAAGATCTGATTGCATCTGGGCAGACTCAGGGTGAGAAGGCAGACAGTGACGGAGGTCTGTTCACTTTGACAGTCCCGCCCCCTCACCCCAATGCCTCAGTTATTCAAGTAGTCTGTGTGTATGACCTGAAGGCCAACCAATTGCTTGGATGTACTTTCGTTTTGGAATAGACACTTGTCCCTTGCTGGGCAAGAGAAATTGAGTGGCAGTAATTAACAATAATCACAAGAACTAAATATTTCAGATTTCCAGCATCTTTAGTACAAGCAAAATCCATTTGGAGAAACCCAGTAGGATCTCTCCAGCAGGATCTCTCCAGCAGGATCTCTCCAGCAGGATCTCTCCTGCAGGCTAGGCAGCTCCTGTGGAGAGAAAATTAACCATTTCAAGTCGAGATGACCTGTCATCAGAACTGAAATGAACTGAATGCTGTGTTCTGATGCGAACCCATTGAGCTGAAACATTAACTCCATTTCTCTCCCTGCTCCCAGACCTGCTGAGTTTCTCCAGCTTTTTTGTTCCCATTAATAAACATCACTTTAGTAAATGGAAACTTAAATAATTCATTCTGAAATCGTCACTTCCTGGCACAAAGGCATTGCCTGATTCATATGTCATTCCAGCAAATTCTCCAAAACACACACGGAGGCTCAGGGTGAAAAGCTTTTTGTGCAACTTTTGGTCTTAATCCCATGAATTTTCTGAGTATTTTGCACATTAATAGTTGTACATTTATAAGGTATAAACATGCTTTAATTTTCCAGTGAATGCTAACTTAGATTTCAAATCTTTGGCATTCTGGAAAAGCACTGGATTTTGATTTTTAGTATCGGTACAGATTTCCCAAGTTACAACTGAGATTGTCTGCAGCAAACCGTCCCTCTGTGCAAACATTGGAGCGATGCTGAACTGAAATTGACTGAATTGGAAGATGATGCCTTCAGCACAGCTCAGCCAACAGGTGGGTCACAAAGTGAAACTCAGAACACTGGGGCTGCGGGAAATTTGAAACACAAAAAGAATGTGTTGGAGAAACTCAGCAGGTCTGGCAGCTCCTGTGAAGGAAAAGCAGAATTAAATCTTCAAATCCAGCATGTCTTCTACTCAGTGATTACTCACTTGTTTTTGAAATCTTCAGCAGCGAGTTTGGAATTGTCGACCTGCAGCATAAGCCTGGAGTTATCGAGGATGAGATTATTAATCTGTCAAAAACAGAGGCCAGTAATGAATTGTACAGCATGACAGCAAATGGGAAGCTAAAAGCAGCCAACCACTACAACATTTACAGATGGTTCCTGTTTCCGGTTTGTACTGGAGGAGGTGGGCTGGGGGGATATTTGATTAACACTGAGGACGGCACACTTCATTAATATCTCCTTTACTTCCACTCCCCGGCTCTAAACCCCAACTCCCCTCCACTCCTGCTACTTAACCTTTCCACTTCCCTTGGCCATAACCCCTCCACCCTTAACCCCACAGACCCCCACCCTAACCCCTCCACCCTTAACCCCACAGACCCCCACCCTAACCCCTCCACCCATACCCCCGACAGAACCTCACTCTAATCCCTCCACCCTTAACCTCCACAGACCCCCACCCTAACCCCTCCACCCATACCCCCCACAGAACCTCACCCTAATCCCTCCACCCTTACCCCCAACAGAACCTCACCCTAATCCCTCCACCCTTACCCCCCACCCTAATCCCTCCACCCTTACCCCCCACAGACCCCCACCCTAATCCCTCCACCCTTACCCCCCCACAGACCCCCACCCTAATCCCTCCACCCTTACCCCCCACAGACCCCCACCCTAACCCCTCCACCCATACCCCCACAGACCCCCACCCTAATCCCTCCACCCTTACCCCCCCACAGACCCCCACCCTAATCCCTCCACCCTTACCCCCCACAGACCCCCACCCTAACCCCTCCACCCATACCCCCACAGACCCCACCCTAACCCCTCCACCCTTACTCCCACAGACCCCACCCTAATCCCTCCACCCTTACTGCCCACAGACCCCCATCCTAATCCCTCCACCTTTACCCCCCACAGACCCCCACCCTTACTCCCACAGACCCCACCCTAACCCCTCCACCCTTACTCCCACAGACCCCACCCTAACCCCTCCACCCTTACCTCCACAGACCCCACCCTAATCCCCCCACCCTAACCCCTCCACTCCCCCACCTTAACTCCCCACACCCATCACTCTAACCTCTCAAGTCTCCAGCTCTAATTGTCCCACCCAACCCCCAGTTTTGTTTCACGAGTGCCTTGGGGTGGCTCATTACATGAAAGGTGCTAAAAAATGCAAGTTGTTGTTGTAGGTGTGTGTGGATGAAGCTGCAGCTACAGGAGCAGGAGTAGGCCATTCAATCCTTTGGGTCTTGCCTGCCATTTCATGTGGTCGTGCTGATGCTATTCCCACTTTCTCCCCATTAGCCCTAAGAACTATATCTCACTCCTTGAAAATATTCAGTGTTTTGGCCTCAACTGAGAATTCCACAGGCTCCCAATCCCAGGGTAAAGACATTTCACCTCATCTCAGTCCAAAGTGGCCTCCCGTGTCCTTAGACTCTGACCCAGTCACTGTGATCCTCACCTGGTCACGGAGATCTTTGATGGTGACCCAGTAGACGGTCCAGTCTCTCTGAGCAGGGGTCGATTTCTCGTAGTACTGTCGGATCTGCAGTTCCAATTTGCTGTTGGCCTCTTCCAGGCAGCGCACCTTCTCCAGGTAGTTGTGCAGACGCTCATTCAGTTTCTGCATGGTCACCTTCTCATTACCCAGCAGCAAGCTGCTCCCCATGCCCAGGCCACTGCCCAGTGAGCTGCTCCCCATGACCAGGCCACTGCCCAGTGAGCTGCTCCCCATGCCCAGGCCACTGCCCAGTGCCATACTGGAACTGCTGGACACTGAGGCGATGCGAGCTCCTGACCCGAACCCTTGCACACTCTGAGACTGATAAATCCGCCGGCCGGGCATGCTACCCCTACTTTGAGAGATACGCATGGAGCTCCCACTGCCCCAGCCACCTTTTGACAATTTTACAGACATGGTGCTGAGCAATGAGGCACAGAGACAGAGAGAGGAGGAAGCTGTTCACCAACTGCTGCACACCGCGAGGGTCACAGCCTCTCACTGCTCCTTATATTGCAGCCGGAGTCCCGCCTCTACTCACACACTGGCTTGGAGTACTGCTGCTGTCAGCAAAACCCACACCTTCACCTGGGATTGAAGCTGACAGGTTAACACTGAAGATGCATGGGATGGACGGGGAGAGGCTAGTCAGAACACGCCCTGGGCTGGGCTGGGCTGCACTCCTTTACAAAGAGTCAATGTACTTTCCCACAGCCAGCCATACGCCAGACTCAGAGAGTTCATGTTAGGATCCAGTATGTACCATTTACCAGCAGCTTGTTTCTGTGGAATGCTTCATTTTAAAAATCAGAACTTATTTTCAATTTGACAAGAACCTCAATGCTCTACTGTATGGAAACCACAGGGACTGAGCACAGCAATCGAAAAATCTCAGGTTTCTGAAAGTAGATGACCTGGCTTTTAATCTGACAATTATATCAATTCATTCCAGCCAGGTGCAATGTAATGGTCATTCTATACTCAGTATGGATCAAAAAGTTGACAAGTTTCTCATGAATCAATCAACTCTCCTTGTCTTCCAGAACTTGCTGTGTCCCTTGCCAAGCTGTCCCAATACAAACACAAAAGGCAAACTCACCCTAATCCCACTCTCCCATCAGAGAGAGAAAATGGAAGGTGGTTTAACCTGAGGGAGAGGTTAGGAAGAAGAGTCATTCATGGTAACCTCAGCTAGTCAGGAACTGGACCCACACTATTAGTGCCTCTGTGCATCACAAACCAGGCATCCAGGCAACTGAGCTCACCAGCTCACAAACCTTCCGTTCAGTTACAACATTCTTATCTAGCCGACAGTGTGGAAAATTGCCCACGTATGTCCTGAACATACATACATACATACACACACACACACACACACACACACACCAGAACAAATCCAACCTGGTCAATTACCACCCCATCAGTCTCCTCTCGATCCTCAGTAAAATGATGGACGGTGTCAGTAACAGAGCTATCAAGCAGCACCTGCTCAGAAATACCTGCTCAGTGATACCCAGTTTGGTTTCCCCCAGAGCCACTCAGCTCCTGATCTCATTACAGCCTTGGGTCAACATGGACAAAAGAGCTGGATTCCAGAGGGGAGGGGAGAGGGACAGCCCTTGACATCAAGGTCATATTTGACCATGTAGCATCAAGGAGTTTTAGTAAAGTATTGTCACTATGAATCGGGGGGGGGGGGAAAATACTCCAGAACTTGGAGTCATACCTTCCACATAGGAAGATGGCCATGTTTGTTGGAGGTAGTAATTTCAGCCCCAGGGCATCTCTGCAGGAGTCCCTCAGGATAGTGTCCTGGGCTCAATCATCTTCAGCTGCTTCATCAATGACCTTCCCTCCATCATCAGGTCAGAGTGGGGATGTTCACTGATGATTGCACAATGTTGAGCACCATTAATGACTCCTCCGATACTGAGGTAAAAACAATGACTGCAGATGCTGGAAACCAGATTCTGGATCAGTGGTGCTGGAAGAGCACAGCAATTCAGGCAGCATCGAGGACAGGCAAAATCGACGTTTCGGGCAAAAGCCCTTCATCAGGAATAAAGGCAGAGAGCCTGAAGCGTGGAGAGATAAGCTAGAGGAGGGTGGGGGTGGGGAGAGAGTGGCATAGAGTACAATAGGTCAGTGGGGAAGGAGATGAAAGTGATAGGTCAGGGAGGAGAGGGTGGAGTGGATAGGTGGAAAAGGAGCTGGGCAGGTCGGACAAGTCCGGACAGGTCAGGGGATCGAGTTGCTGGAGGTTAGAAGCTAGGATGAGGTGGGGGAAGGGGAAATGAGGAAACTGCTGAAATCCTTCGATACTGAAGCAGTCCACATCCAAATACAGCAAGGCCTGGACAATATCCAGGCTGGGCTGACAAGTGGCAGTAATATATAAGTGGAGAAAGTGAGGTCTGCAGATGCTGGAGATCAGAGATGGAAATGTGTTGCTGGAAAAGCGCAGCAGGTCAGGCAGCATCTAGGGAACAGGAGAATCGACGTTTCGGGCATTAGCCCTTCTTCAGGAATTAATATATAAGTGCCAGACAATGACCATCTCCAACATAAGGTAAAAACAATGACTGCAGATGCTGGAAACCAGATTCTGGATCAGTGGTGCTGGAAGAGCACAGCAATTCAGGCAGCATCCGAGGACAGGCAAAATCGACGTTTCGGGCAAAAGCCCTTCATCAGGAATAAATTCCTGATGAAGGGCTTTTGCCCGAAACGTCGATTTTGCCTGTCCTCGGATGCTGCCTGAATTGCTGTGCTCTTCCAGCACCACTGATCCATCTCCAACATAAGACCATCTAACCATTGCTCCTTGACTTTCAGCAGTGTTACCGTCACTGAATCCCCCACTATCAACATCCTGGGGATTATCATTGACCAGAAATTGAACTGGACTAGCCATCTCAACACAGTGGCTACAAGACGGAAGTGGGTACTGCTGATGCTGGAGATTAGAGTCAAGATTAGAGTGGTGCTGGAAAAGCACAGCAGGTAAGGCAGCATCCGAGGAGCAGGAAAATCAACGTTTCGGGCCCGAGCCCTTCATCAGGAATGAGGCTGGGAGCCTCCGGGGTGGAGAGATAAATGGGAGGGGGCAGGGCTGGGAAGAATGTAGCCAAGAGTGCAATAGGTGGATGGAGATGGGGGGGGTGAAGGTGATAGGTCAGAGAGGAGGCCAGAGTGGATAAGTGGGAAGGAAGATTGACAGGTGGGACAGGTCATGAGGATGGTGCTGAGCTGGAAGGTTTGAGCTGGGGTAAGGCAGGGGGAGGGGAAATGAGGAAACTGATGAAGTCCACATTGATGCCATGGGGTTGAAGTGTTCCGAGTTGGAAGATGAGGCGTTCTACCTCCAGGCGCCAGGCGGTGACGGAGTGGCGTGGAAGAGGCCCAGGAGTTGCATGTCCTCGGCAGGGTGGGAGGGGGAGTTGAAATGTTTGGCCACGGGGCAGTGGGTTGATTGATGCGGGTGTCCTGGAGATGTTCCCTGAAGCGCTCTGCAAGGAGGCGTCCAGTCTCCCCAATGTAAAGGAGACTGCATCAGGAGCAACGGATACAATAAATGACGTTGGTGGAAGTGCAGGTGAAACTCTGACGGATGTGATTGGCTCCTTTGGGGAGGTAGCTACAAGAACAGATGAGAAGCTCGGAATCCTTCAGCAACTCACCGGAAGGTGGAATGCAGGACAGCAGCCAGAATAGTCAAGCCTGAATGTAACCAAAGCATGGGGTGAGCTTCATCAGCTGATGAGCTGAGTCAGTGGCAAGGACAGATAATGTTACAGCTGTCATGGAAGGTTTGAACATGTGGTCAGAGTTCACCTCAGGAAGAGATGTGAGGTAAAGGTTACAGTTGCCAGGAAGAGAGATAGAGTCAAGTGCTGGAGAAAAGGGATTGTGGCATGGACTGAGCAAAAGCTATGGTTTTACCACAATGTAATTGGAGGAAATATCAGTGAATGTAGTGCTAGATGTCAGCGAACAGACTGAGAATGTATCCACAGTAAAGGGTCACCTGTGGTCGGGAGGTAAAGTAAGGGTTCTGTTTACTGGAAATTAAACATTGAAAATGAGTTAATCAAATTTTTCATTTATTAAGAGGAACAGATGGGCTAGATGGAGACAATCATTTTGATTTGCTGTTTGTGGAGTCCAGGATAGGGGCAGAGTCTAAAATTTAATGTGACACCTTTCAGGAGAGAAATTAGGAAAACTTCAAAACACAAAAGATGGCAGAGAAGTCCTGAACTGAACCCCCTAACACCAGCTCCCACACCACCCCCACCGTTCCAACCCCCTCCCCCTCACACCCCCTCCCACCGTCCCACACCCCTCCCCCTAACACCAGCTCCCACACCACCCCCACCGTTCCAACCCCCTCCCCTTCATACCCCTTCCCCACACCCCTTCCCCACACCACCCCCACCGTTCCAACCCCCTCCCCCTCACACCCCTCCCCACACCACCCCCACCGCCCCAACCCCATACCCCTCACACCCCCTCCCCACCATCCCACACTCCTCCCCCTCACACTCCCACTATCTCACACCCCTCCCCCTCATGTCCCTTCCCCACACCTCCTCCACCGCCCCAACCCTGTCCCCCTCACACCCCCTCCCCACTCCACCCCCATCGTCCCAACCCCCTCCCCCTCACACCTCCTCCCCACCCCCATTGTCCCAAAAACCTCCTCCTCACACCCCCTCCGCACACCACCCCCACAGTCCCAAACTCCTCCCCACACCGTCCCAACCACCTCCCCCTCACACCCCTCCCCACACCACCTCCACCGTCGCACACCGCCCCCACACCCCCTCCCCACTGTCCCAACCCCCTCCCCTGTGCCCTGCTTGGGGGCGGGGGGTAGGTGGGCTCCTCTATCAGGGATTGACTGGGACCCTGCAGTTCCTGGCAGTGTGAAGCCATTGATCACCAGGCTGAGGGGAGAGCTACATGTGGTAGAGGTTCTTGATAGCTCAGTCCAGTTTAAAGTAAAAAATCACACAACACCAGGTTATAGTCCAACAAGTTTAATTGGGAGCACTAGCCTTTGGAGCGCTGCTCCTTCGTCAGGTGGATCAGCATCTCTTTGCTGATGTAGCTGTTGTTTTTGCTAAAAGCTGCATATTCACATCATTGTTGTTAACATAGGGTAAACTAAACCTTTTACAGAATCCTACAGCCCAGAGTCTCTGTTTGCAAAATTTATTCAATTAGACCCACACCCCTCCACTCGCCCTGAAGGACTTTCATTAAAGATCAACAAACTCAGCAGTTTCACTCCTGGGTGAACTCAATTTGATAGAATCAGCAGTAGGTAAAGGGCTGACATTTCTGGGAATTGAATACAATGCAAAGTTAATCCTTTATTAATACCTGTCAGAATTTCAACAGGCCGTTCGAAAAGAGAATTGTTTGAACTTGTGTTCCTTTGTTTAATCATGCCTCAGGCAGTGACACTCCCAGTTACTGCAGTCCTCACCCAGTGCAGACAAGACACAGAAAGCATCAGTTTAATGATTAAAATTCGACAACAGTGAAAGAAAACCATCCTGCCATCAAGTTAGGACTCGACAAATAATTTCAAAACCAAGAGGCAATTCCTAAACCGTGACGATTAATCACTTCACAGCCAAAAGCCAGGAAAGAAAGGGGGGAGATGGTGACTCCCAGCCCCGCATCAAAACACATCATTCAGTTGTTGGAGCTGCACCCATCCAGGCAAGTGGGGAGTATCCCCTCACACTCCGGACTTGTGCCCCTTAGAGTCAGTTACTGCAGAATATTTAGCTTCTTGTAACGCAGTATCATGGAATTGTTTCCTGCTAGTCCTGTAGGTTCCACTCCACTGGGGAGCTTCCTGGAGATGGGGTGGAGAGTTGTGACAAAGGACAGAGCAATGGTACAACTCTGCTTGATCCCAGTTTGCCCTTGGATTGGGTCTGTAGTGGATCATTTGGTGAGGATTACAGTTTGTGAACCAGGCTGGGATTGGTGATGAGTTTCTGCATTTATACAGTACAGCATGAGGCCTTTCAGCCCATCATGCCTGAAGTTCTGGCAAACTAATTCTATTTCCCTACACTTTCCCATATACAACAGTTCAAACTCAGCAGAGTTTGGTTTACAGGTCCATCGGTCCTGGCTGTGCCTTCAGTTCCACTGAATAGTTTGATCACTAAACGAGAGCAGTGTGAAGCTGAGGGAGTGCTGCAGCCTGAGCTGAAACAAGAAGCCAACCTGCTCTCTCAGGAGGACAGAAAGATTCTAGAGCACTGTAGGAAAAAGAAAGCAAGGAAACAGTCCTTAACGTCTGATTCTATAGAAACATATGAACAAGGTACAACGTTAGGTCACTCCACCATTAAAATAAGATCATAACCTCAACCCCACATTCCTACATATTCCCGAGAATCTTTCATGCCGTTGACACTAAAATAGGCAATACCCTGGACTGTGAGGAAAGTTCTCAGAAATTGCAGCAGGACCTTGATCAGCTGGAGAAATGGCAAATGGAGTTTAATATCGATAAGTGTGAGGTCTTGCATTTTGGAAAGTCAAATCAAGGCAGGAGTTTCATGGTGAATGATAGGGCCTTAAGGAGTGTAGTGGAACAGAGGGACCTTGGAGTTCAGGTGCCTGGTTCTCTGAAAGTGGAGACACAGGTAGACGGGGCAGTGAAGAAAGCTTAGGAAGGTTATATTGCAGTTGTAAAGGACGTTGGTGAGGCCACACTTGGAGTATTGTGTTCAGTTTTGGTCACCCCGTTATAGAAAGGATGTTATTAAACTGGAAAAGTGCAGAAGAAATTTACAGGGATGTTGCCAGGACTCAATGGTCTGAGTTACAGGGAGAGGTTGAACAAGCTTGAACTTTTTTTCTTTAGAGCATTGGATTTTATAGAAGTGTGTAGCATTATGAGAGGCATGGACAGGGTGAATACACTCAGTCTTTTTGCCAGGGTTGGGGAATCAAGGACTGGAGGGGAAAGAATAAAAGGGAGCCTGAGTGGTAACTTTTTTTTACACAGAGGGCGGTACGCATATGGAATGAGCTGTCGGCGGAAGTGATTGAGGCAGGTACATTAACAACATTTAAAAGGCATTTGGACAAATACCTGGATAGGGAGGGATTAGAAGGATGTGGACCAAGTCCAGGGAAATGGGGTTAGTGGGGATGGACATTATGGCCGACATAGACCAGTATGGGCCGAAGGGCCTGTCTCCATGCTGGAGGACCCGTTAACTCTATGAGACAGTAATTTTGCCTTTTTACCATTTCTTTCCCCTTTCACCCAATTTGCTGGTATTTTTAAAGTTGTACACTCTATGCCTTCCCGGTATCATTACCTAAAGAGCTGCCTTGCAATGCTCTCGTTTCTTCTTGCTCTGTTACCTATACGTCTCTCGGTCTCTCCAACGCTGTCAAGCCTTTGCTGCAGCCTTAGGTATGTGATTTCCCAGGACACTGGTACAACACAGTTCAAGTGAAACTCCTTAATACTGCAATACTAGTGCTCAATGTGGGATCTTGTAGTTGGGAAGTGGTCTGCACTTTATCCAACAACACAAATATGATTTTGGATCAGCCCTATCTAAATGTACCCCTTTTTCCTGCAGTCTGAGAATGAGTTTCATTGCGCTGTCCATTTGCTTCTTGGGGTGCTGTTCCCAGAAAGTGGCAGAAAATGCCACTGTGCAGTAAAGGAACAGCATCAGGGAAGTAACACAATGACAGAGATACCACCTGCAGGGGAATTGTGGAAAGGTCAAAATCACTGAGCAGAGCGAGAGTTTGTACAGATTTTGCAACGTAGTCATCTCAGCTTGTCTTGCTCAATGACTCGGGCTACAAGAAGGCATTACAGCAGAGGTTTTCAACTGGCAGGCCATGGCAAGCGCTTAGTCTGGGCATGTGTAATGATCAAGGATTGTGTCCCCAGGATGAGGAGAAATTGTGCACATCCCATCAAGAGGCATGGCTGTTGGTGCAGCCTGCCCAGACATGTTTCCACATTAATGTGGATCGAAGATGAATACTCCAGTAATTTCTTTTTGTTAAACCAGTAATCTCTCAGTCTTAGAATTGATTCTAAAAAGGCATGGTTAGGTTGTCGTGTACACTATTTTGCAAACCTCACTAATAAGTGTAACCACAATAAATGCAAGTCAATGTGACTTTTATGAGGAATCAATTCAGCTGAAAAGGTGGCTGTACCATGGGATTGTTTATCTCATCAAAACGTGCCTTGTTACTGAAAAGATGGGAACAACTGCATTAGAGATCCTTCATTTAGATTAGAATATTTACAGCTCATCCCCCCCGCAACCGGCTGTGTCTCTGAGAGGGGATGGGAAGAGAATCAGTAAGTGAGGATGTCACTGGATGAACAATGTAGAGGCCCGGGCGAATGCTTGGAGGACACAGCAACTGTGGAATGGAAATTTAATCAATCAATCTGGAATCGAAAACTAGTCTCAGTGATGGTGACCGGGAAATCCCTTCTCCCTTAGGGAAGGAAATCTCAACAGGTAACTCCAGATCCACAGCAATGGGGCTGGACTCATAACTGCCCTCTGGGATAGCGTCACAAACCCAATTAGGACAAGTTCAATTAGGAATGGTCAGTGCTAGCCTTGCCAGTGACACCAGAAACCCACGGGAAATACCTCAGCTGGTTTCTCAGGGGATGATCCCACACGGTAATGTCCTGATCGGAGTGCTGCCAGTATGGATCACTCAAGCAATATAGAGTCATAGAATCACAGAGATGTACAGCATGGAAACAGACCCTTCGGTCCAACCTGTCCATGCCGACCAGATATCCCAACCCAATCTAGTCCCACCTGCCAGCACCCGGCCCATATCCCTCCAAACCCTTCCTATTCATATACCCATCCAAATGCCTTTTAAATGCTGTAATTGTACCAGCCTCCACCACTTCCTCTGGCAGCTCATTCCATACACGAACCACCCTCTACATGAAAAAGTTGCCCCTTAGGTCTCTTTTATATCTTTCCCCTCTCACCCTAAACCTATGCCCTCTAGTTCTGGACTCCCCAACCCCACGGAAAATACTTTGTCTATTTATCCTATTCATGCCCCTCATAATTTTGTAAACCTCTATAAGGTCACCCCTCAGCCTCCGACGCTCCAGGGAAAACAGCCCCAGCCTGTTCAGCCTCTCCCTACAGCTCAGATCCTCCAACCCTGGCAACATCCTTGCAAATATTTTCTGAACCCTTTCAAGTTTCACAACATCTTTGCGATAGGAAGGAGACCAGAATTGCACGCAATATTCCAACAGTGGCCTAACCAATGTCCTGTACAGCCACAACATGACCTCCCAACTCCTGTATTCAATGCTCTGACCAGTAAAGGAAAGCATACCAAACGCCTTCTTCACTATCCTATCTACCTGTGACTCCACTTTCAAGGAGCTACGAACCTGCACTCCAAGGTCTCTTTGTTCAGCAACACTCCCTAGGACCTTACCATTAAGTGTATAAGTCCTGCTAAGATTTGCTTTCCCAAAATGCAGCACCTCGCAATAATCTGAATTAAACTCTATCTGCCACTTCTCAGCCCATTGGTCCATCTGATCAAGATCCTGTTGTAATCTGAGGTAACCCTCTTCACTGTCCACTACACCTCCAGTTTTGGTGTCATCTGCAAACTTACTAACTGTACCTCTTATGCTCGCATCCAAATCATTTATGTAAATGACAAAAAGTAGAGGACCCAGCACCGATCCTTGTGGAACTCCACTGGTCACAGGCCTCCAGTCTGAAAAACAGCCCTCCACCACCACCCTCTGTCTTCTACCTTTGAGCCAGTTCTGTATCCAAATGGCTAGTTCTCCCTGTATTCCATGAGATCTAACCTTGCTAATCAGTCTCCCATGGGGAACCTTGTCGAACACCTTACTGAAGTCCATATAGATCACATCTACTGCTCTGCCCTCTTCAATCTTCTTTGTTACTTCCTCAAAAAACTCAATCAAGTTTGTGAGACATGATTTCCCATGCACAAAGCCATGTTGACTATCCCTAATCAGTCCTTGCCTTTCCAAATACATGTACATCCTGTCCCTCACGATTCCCTCCAACAACTTGCCCACCACTGAGGTCAGGCTCACTGGTCTATAGTTCACTGGCTTGTCTTTACCATCCTCCTTAAACAGTGGCACCACGTTTGCCAACCTCCAGTCTTCCGGCACCTCACCTGTGACTATCGATGATACAAATATCTCAGCAAGAGGCCCAGCAATCACTTCTCTAGCTTCCCACAGAGTTCTCGGGTACACCTGATCAGGTCCTGGGGATTTATCCACTTTTAACCGTTTCAAGACATCCAGCACTTCCTCCTCTGTAATCTGGACATTTTGCAAGATGTCACCATCTATTTCCCTACAGTCTATATCTTCCATATCCTTTTCCACAGTAAATACTGATGCAAAATATTCATTTAGTATCTCCTCCATTTTCTGTGGCTCCACACAAAGGCCGCCTTGCTGATGATTTTTGAGGGGCCCTATTCTCTCCCTAGTTATCCTTTTGTCCTTAATATATTTGTAAAAACCCTTTGGATTCTCCTTAATTCTATTTGCCAAAGCTATCTCATGTCCCAGTTTTGCCCTCCTGATTTCCCTCTTAAGTATACTCCTACTGCCTTTATACTCTTCTAAGTATTCACTTGATCTATCCTGTCTATACCTGACATATGCTTTCTTCTTTTCCTTAACTAAACCCTCAATTTTTTTAGTCATCCAGCATTCCCTATACCTACCAGCCTTTCCTTTCACCCTGACAGGAATATACTTTCTCTGGATTCTTGTTATCTCTTTTATGAAGGCTTCCCATTTTCCAGCTGTCCCTTTACCTGCGAACATCTGCCTCCAATCAGCTTTTGAAAGTTCTTGCCTAATACCGTCAAAATTGGCCTTTCTCCAATTTAGAACTTCAACTTTTAGATCTGGTCTATCCTTTTCCATCACTATTTTAAAACGAATAGAATTATGGTCGCTGGCCCCAAAGTGCTCCCCCACTGACACCTCAGTCACCTGCCCTGCCTTATTTCCCAAGAGTAGGTTAAGTTTTGCACCTTCTCTAGTAGGTACATCCACATGCTGAATCAGAAAATTTTCTTGTACACACTTAACAAATTTCTCTCCATCTAAACCTTTAACACTATGGCAGTCCCAGTCGATGTTTGGAAAGTTAAAATCCCCTACCATAACTACCCTATTATTCTTACAGATAGCTGAGATCTTCTTACAAGTTTGTTTCTCAATTTCCCTCTGATTACTGGGGGGTCTATAATACAATCCCAATAAGGTGATCATCCCTTTCGTATTTCTCAGTTCCACCCAAATAACTTCTCTGGATGTATTTCCGGGAATATCCTCCCTCAGCACAGCTTCAGTGGGTCAGCTGTAATGCTATCCTTTATCAAAAATGCCACTCCCCCTCCTCTCTTGCCTCCCTTTCAATCCTTCTAAACTTGTAAAGAGATCTCAACAATATCTCAAAAGAAAATTGTTCACTATCGCGTGAGGGAGCTTGTTTGATTAGATTAGATTACTGGAAACTGGCCCTTCAGCCCAACAAGTCCACACCGACCCGCTGAAGCGCAACCCACCCAGACTCATTCCCCTACATTTACCCCTTCACCTAACGCTACGGGCAATTTAGCGTGGCCAATTCACCGAACCTGCACATTTTTGGACTGTGGGAGGAAACCGGAGCACGCAGACACGGGAGAATGTGCAAACTCCACACAGGTTCTGGATCAGTGGTGCTGGAAGAGCACAGCAGTTCAGGCAGCATCCGAGGAGCTTCAGCAAAATCAACGTTTCGGGCAAAAGCCCTTCATCAGAAATAAAGGCAGAGAGCCTGAAGCGTGGAGAGATAAGCTAGAGGAGGGTGGGGGTGGGGAGAGAGTAACATAAAGTACAATGGGTGAGCAGGGGAGGGGATGAAGGTGATAGGTCAGGGAGGAGAGGGTGGAGTGGATAGGTGGAAAAGGAGATAGGCAGGTCGGACAAGTCCGGACAAGACAAGGGGACAGTGCTGAGCGGCAAGTTTGAAACTAGGATGAGGTGGGGGAAGGGGAAATGAGGAAGCTGTTGAAGTCCACATTGATGCCCTGGGGTTGAAGTGTTCCGAGGCGGAAGATGAGGCGTTCTTCCTCCAGGCGTCTGGTGGTGAGGGAGCGGTGGTGAAGGAGGCCCAGGACCTCCATGTCCTCGGCAGAGGGGGAGGGGGAGTTGAAATGTTGGGCCACGGGATGGTTTGGTTGATTGGTGCTGGTGTGTCAGAGATGTTCCCTAAAGCGCTCTGCTAGGAGGCGCCCAGTCTCCCCAAAGTAGAGGAGACCGCATCGGGAGCAACGGATACAATAGATGATATTAGTGGATGTGCAGGTAAAATTTTGATGGATATGGAAGGCTCCTTTAGGGCCTTGGATAGAGGTGAGGGAGGAGGTGTGGGCACAGGTTTTACAGTTCCTGCGGTGGCAGGGGAAAGTGCCAGGATGGGAGGGTGGGTCGTAGGGGGGCGTGGACCTGACCAGGTAGTCACGGAGGGAACGGTCTTTGCGGAAGGCGGAAAGGGGTGGGGAGGGAAATATATCCCTGATGGTGGGGTCTTTTTGGAAGTGGCGGAAATGTCGGCGGATGATTTGGTTTATGCGGAGGTTTGTAGGCAGTCGCCTGAGGCAGGAATGGAACCCCGGTCTCTGGTGCTGCGAGGCAGCAGTGCTAACCACTGAGCCACCGTGCCGCCATAATGTGCAAAGTAGTTGCTGTGCTGCATACATTATACAAATGGATTCGGAATGACTTTGGGGTATTGCAAGCTTGCAAAAGGTACTACATGCACGCATGGTTTTCTTGGGAGTTGAGATCAATTCAGCTCTCGTTCCAACTGCTCACTGTTTACAGTCACAAGGCTCCCTCTGCTGCTTACACAGTTCAATAGCATTTGGAAAATTAAACCCATTAAGCCATTCCCTTCCCTTCCCTCAGAATGTTTAGAACAGGGAACACAAATCTTTAGTTGAGGTGAATGGCACAGAATGTTTAAGGGGAATGGGGTGATAGGCAGACCAGAGGCAGAGGCAATCATATCACAGTGGATCTGGAGTCACATGTGGACTAGAGCAGGTAAAGATGGTAAATTTTCTTCACAAACGCACTTTGGATTTTCCCCAGCAATCAGTAGTTACTTGATCATCGTTACTGAGATTAGCTTCCAATTGTAAATTTAACGATGACTAGATGAGATGAGGTCTGTGCGAGAAATCAATCACACAACACCAGGTTATAGTGTAACAGGGTTTATTTGGAAGCACTAGCTTTCGGAGCGCTGCTCCTTCATCAGGTTAACTAGTTACCTGATGAAGGAGCGCACTCTGAAAGCTGGTGCTTCCAAATAAACCTGTTGGACTATAACCTGGTGTTGTGCGATTTTTAACTCTGTATCTATTGGAGCTGTAAATACTTTCCAGCTTGCTCACCGTCTGATACAGGTATCACCTCACCCCCTGTGCTGAAAGAATGAACTTGTATATCTGGGTACTTTCAAAGTGCATGAGAGCTAATGGTTTTAGACCATGGACTAAATCAGTTACAGATGATGCCTGATGGTACTGCCCGTTCTGCAAAGGAGCTAATGAAAGGATTAAAAACATAGTGGGAGTAGTTTCCAACAAAGCCATGTAGAGGGAATAGATTTTCACAAAAATACCTGAATCCAGAGGGCAAAGCAATGTCCACAGTGAGAACAGGTGAGTAGTTTATTGATTTGATATTTCTCAATGTGGCACTTTTGCTCTTCAAACAGAGCCATTTGACTTTTATAACTAAATAGGGAGTCTTGGATGTAGGTTTGCTCGCTGAGCTGGAAGGTTCATTTCCAGACGTTTCGTCACCCTATTAGGTAACATCTTCAGTGGACCTCCAGGCGAAGCACTGCTGCTGATTCCTGCTTTCTATTTATATGTTTGGGTTTCTTTAGGTTGGTGATGACATTTCCTGTGGTGATGTCATTTCTTGTTCTTTCTCTCAGGAGGTAGTGGATAGGTCTAGCTCGATATGTTTGTTGATAGAGTTCTGGTTGGAATGCCATGACTCTGATCTCATACACGAGAGTTCCTAGAAGCATGGCATTCTAACCAGAACTCTATCAACAAACATATTGAGTTAGATCCCATTAAACACCCACTGAGGAAAAGAACAGGAAATGACATCACCAACCCAAAGAAACCCAAACATATAAATAGAAAGCAAGAATCATCAGCAGTGCTTCACCCAGAGGCCCACTGAAGATGTTACCTAGTATGGTGATGAAACGTCTGGAAATGAACCTTCCAGCTCAGCGAGCAAACCTACATCCAAAACCTCAACCTGAGCTACAAACCTTTTCAAAACCCATTTAAATAGGGTATCCCCTGATGTGCTGAGTTACATTGCAATTTTAACATAGAAAATGTCTCAGGAGTTTTCATTGGAACAGACATTGAAAAGTCAGACACCAAACCACATGAGATGGAGAGCTGAATTGGAGTATGGGACAAAGACTTTGGCTTTAAGCAGATCCTTAAATTTGAAGCATTAAATTCTCTATTTTACAGCCATTGATCTCCTTCTCAAAATCAGATCCATTTCAAAACTGAATTTGGAATTTAAAAACAAGTGGCTTTGGGTTTGGACTATATACGTGAAAGACTTAATGATAACTACGCTCAGATTTTTTTTCAGAATGCTGATTTTAACTAGAATGAGATCTGAAAACTGTAGGCCTCCTGAAGTGGCCTTAGAATTTAGGATCAGCAAGATTTTACAAAAAAAAATCAGATTAGATAAAAGCTTTTGATTTCAGGTTGAAAGAGACCAGATGTCAGATCTAAGCGTCAAATAAAGAGGCTCAGCTGCTTAGACTGAAACTAAACAAAGAGCAGTCAGGTCAAAATACAGGAGCACAAACAGAAACGGCTGGAACACTCCGGTCTGACAAGCATCTGTGCAGCGGTTACAATCGCAAGCCCAGGATGACCCTTAAAAAGCAGCATTTGCTTCAAGTCAACCTTGGGAAGCTCGATTCCCTTTAAAAAGATGAAAGTAGAAGGGATTTTGTTTTGTTGGGTGTTTGTAATCTTTTAAAGTGTGTGTTATATGTAGAAAGCTTGGTTTGTTTAATTTCTCTTTTTGCATTTGCTTCATTGAAACCAAATCTGCAGCCAGGTGTGGTTATGCCTCATTAAAAGATCACCAGGTTAAAGAGAAAGCCAAGTTTAATCTCAAGTCAGATTCCATTCCAAGGATCTTGTCCAATGGTAACATTAGCTGGGATCATAACTGGGGCTTCAATTGTAAATGTTGGATCATTAAACATCTCCTCCTTACTTTTATTTCTATGTTCACCTTCTTTCAATTTAGCCTTACTCAAAGCTCCAAATAGTCCACTGCTTTATCGTCCATAATGAAAACATTTAGCAACATTCAAATCCTTCGAACATAGAAAAGTACAGCACAGGAACAGGCCCTTCGGCCCACCATATTCGTGCTGACCACAATGCCATTCTAAACTAATCCCATCTGTCTGCACATGGTTGGTACTCCACTATTCCCTATTGCCAGTTTGTGTATAAAATGCCTGTTAAATCATTGCTATCCTATCAGCTTCGACCACCTCCCCTGGCAATGTGTTCCAGACACCTATCATCATCTACATGAAAAAAATAAACTTGCCTCACACATCTCCTTTAGATGTTTCCCATTTCACCTTAAACCCTTGTCCCCTGTTATTTGACAGCCCCCCCCCCCCCCCCAGATAAACACTGTATACCCTATCGATGCTTCAATTTTATATACTTCACATCAGGTCACCCTTCAGCCTCCGATGCTCTAATGAAAACAATTTTGCCCAACCTCTCTTTACAGCTAATATATTCCAATACAGGCAACATCTTGGTAAACCATTTCTGCACCTTCTCTAAATACTCACATCCTTCCTATAGTGTGGCAACCAGGCCAGCACACAATATTCCAAACGTGGAGCAACTAAAGTTTTAATGTGCAGTGGGACTTGCCAACTTTTATACTCAATGCCCCAACCAATGAAGACCAGCATCCCATTCACCTTTACCACTTTCAGGGAGCTATGGACTGTCTCCTCAAGATCCCTCTGTATATCAGTGCTCCAAAGGGTCCTGCCACTTACTGTGCACTTTCCTCTTGCATCTTGGGAGGGCAAATGCATCAGCTCATTTATCTTAGAGTCATTGAGTCACAGACATGGCCAGCACAGAAACAGACCCTTCAGTCCAACTCGTCCATGCCAATCAGATGTCCTAACCTAATCTACTCTCACTTGCCAGCACTTGGCCCATATCCCTCTAAGAGCGCAGCAGGTCAGGCAGCATCCAGGGAACAGGAGAATCGACGTTTCGGGCATTAGCCCTTCTTCAGGAGAAGATTCCTGAAGAAGGGCTAATGCCCGAAACATCGATTCTCCTGTTCCCTAGATGCTGCCTGACCTGTTGCGCTTTTCCAGCAACACATTTCCATCTCTGATCTCCAGCATCTGCAGACCTCACTTTCTCCCCATATCCCTCTAAACCTTTCCTATTCGTAAAACCATCCAGATGCCTTTTAAATGCTGTAATTGTACCAGCCTCCACCACTTCCTCTGGCAACTCATTCCATACAGGCACCACCCTCTGCATGGAAAAAGTTGTCCCTTAGCTCCCTTTTATATCTTGCCTGTCTCACCCTACCCTATGCCCTCTAGTTCTAGACTCCCCCGGCCCAGGGAAAAGACCTTGTCTATTTACTCTACTCCAATTCAGCTCTCCATCTCATGTGGTTTGGTATCAATGTCTGTTCCAATGACAACTCCTGAGACATTTTCTATGCTGAAATTGCAATGTAACTGAGCACATCAGGGGATACCCTATTTAGTTATAAAAGTCAGGTGGCTCTGTTTGAAGAGCAAAAGTGCCACATCGAGAAATATCAAATCAATAAACTACTCACCTGTTCTCACTGTGGACATTGCTTTGCCCTCTGGATTCAGGTATTTTTGTGAAAATCTATTCCCTCTACATGGCTTTGTTGGGAACTGCTCCCACTATGTTTCTCCATTTACAAAAGTCACGGTTTTTAATCCTTTCATTAGCTCCTTTGCAGAACGGGCAGTACCATCAGGCATCATCTGTATCTGATTTAGTCCATGGTCTAAAACCATTAGCTCTCATGCACTTTGAAAGTACCCAGATATACAAGTTCATTCTTTCAGCACGGGGGTGAGGTGATACCTGTATCAGACGGTGAGCAAGCTGGAAAGTATTTACAGCTCCAATAGATACATTTGCTCAGCTCGTCCGTGCTCCTACTTATTTCTGATGATGTGGAGGCACCGGGGTGGATAGAGTTAAAAATCGCACAACACCAGTTTACAGTCCACAGGTTTATTTGGAAGCACTAGCTTTCAGAACGCTGCTTCTTCATCAAGTAACCAGTTAACCTGATAAAGGAGCAGCCCTCCGAAAGCTAGTGCTTCCAAATAAACCCTGTTACACTATAACCTGGTGTTGTGTGATTGATTTCTCGCACAGACCTCATCTCATCTAGTCATCGTTAAATTTGCAATTGGAAGCTAATCTCAGTAACGGTGATCAAGTAACTACTGATTGCTGGCGAAAATCCCACCCTCCAATTATCCTTGTCATTTCCTCAAAAATCTCAAATTTGAGACAAGACCTACTCAATGAAAAACCATGTTGATTAATCCTGATAAATCTATTATTTTCCAGGGAGTAAACCCTGTTCCTGTGAATCTTCTCCAATAGCATGCTGTCATTGCAATAGGAGTGGACAAGCTAAAGCCAATTGCAAGAGGTTTAAGGGATTCCAGATTAGATTCCCTACAGATTATATTAGATTAGATTCCCAACAGTGTGCCCAACAAGCCCACACCGACCCACCGAAGAGTAACCCACCCAGACTCATTTCCCTCTAATGCACCTTACACTCTGGGCAATTTAGCATGGCCAATACACCTGAACTGCACATGTTTAAACTGTGGGAGGAAACTGGAGCACCTGGAGGAAACCCACACAGACACTGGGACAATGTGCAAACTCCACACAGACAGTCGCCTGAGGTGGGAATTGAACTTGGGTCCCTGCTGCTATGAGGCAGCAGTTGCTAACCACGGAGACACCATGCTGCACCATGGCAGGAATGTTTAAGGAACCTTCAGAACAAGGGGACATTGGGAAAGGAAGTTGGAATTGAAACTGTAGCAATAGTAGTACAAAGACACCTGTTTCCTTGGAATGTACCGAGGTGACACCAGAAAGGAGAACTCTTCCAATACTCAGAGAATCAGGTTCTGAACATTTTCTCAAAAGGGGATGCATTTCCTTATGTTTTAGACCATGGACTAAATCAGATACAGATGATGCCTGATGGTACTGCCTGTTCTGCAAAGGAGCTAATGAAAGGATTAAAAACCATGACTTTTGTAAATGGAGAAACATAGTGGGAGCAGTTCCCAACAAAGCCATATAGAGGGAACAGACTTTCAGAAAAATAACTGAATCTAGAGAGTGGGTTAACAGCCAATGGCAGTAAACTGCAAGTTTCCAAAAGGAACACCAGATGACGGGGGTGGGGGGGGGGGGTGCAGTCTGGAGGAAGGAAAGGGAAAAATAGGAGCAAGTCCAAGTCTTGATAAATTAAGGGCATGGAAGTAGAGTTAGTCCAACTGAACTCACAAATTAGGTCAAGGGGTCAGTCACAAGCAATGTATTTGCAGGCATTTAAAAAGAAATTCAAAACATGATATTTATGAAGAAAGTTTAAATAAGATACTCCCTTTTTTAATTCATTCATGGGAAGATGTCACTGTAAAAGGCAGCATTCCTTGCCCATCCCTGGTTACCCAGAGGGCAATTCCCCAATTTGAGTCAACCACATTACTGTGGATATGGTGTCACTTATAGACCAGAGAAGGATGGCAGTCTCCTTCATTAAAGCACATTTTAGTGAACCAGGCACGTATCCCTCAATAAGTGGCAACAGATCACAGTCAGCAGTAGACCCTTTTAAATTCCCGATTTTCATTGAATTCAAATTCCACAATCTACCATTAATCCAGACACTCTGGTGATAATACCACTAGACCCCTGCTTCCCCATAACTAATGAAAACCACAATTCTGCAAACATGGTAACTAGTCAGAGAACTATTCAAAATTACTAAAGATTAAGACTAAAGAAACAGAAGAAAAAGATTCTAATTTCAGTTCTGTAAAGATCTGACTTTGTACAAAGTGACTTTGAACTCAAGTTCAAAACCATATTTACAAAAGAAAATATTTTCAGCTAAATAACAAATAAGCCACCTGGAGAGATTAAGGTATTTGCTGCTCAGGTTTCTATAGGCATTTAAGAAAACAAATTGACAAAGTAACCATTGGGTCCTATAGAAATGTAGTCTGGGACTTAATGGAAGAGATATAGCAGATTAATTAAAAGGTATTTTGCATTGGACTGCACTACTTGACCTTACCCCATCCCAAAAACAGGAAATGGGAGGAAGGGGGGGGGGAAAAACTAAAAAAAATTACAACCAGCACAGAAGTGGTAAATTGTTAAAAAAAAAGGACAATTGCATCATGCCAAAATTAAAAGTTGAACCCATTTCATTTCAGACAAACCGCTTCTATTGGCAGAAGGGTTTTAAAGATATTTCTAAATCAACTTATTCAAAGATAAGCCCTTCAGGAATGAGGAGGGTGTGCCAAGCAGGCTAAGAAAAAAAGATAGGGAAGAGGGACTTGGGGGAACGGGCATTGGGAATGCGATAGGTGGAAGGAGGTTAAGGTGAGGGGGTGGGGGCGGAGAGGTCGGGAAGATTTCAGGTCAAGAAGGCGGTGCTGAGTCAGAGGGTTGGGGACTGAGATAAGGTGGGGGGAGGGGAAATGAGGTCCACACCCCCACCAACTCAACCTCCACTCCCGGCACCTTCCCCTGCAACTGCAAGAAATGCAAAACTTGCGCCCACACCTCCCCCCTTACTTCCCTCCAAGGCCCCAAGGGATCCTTCCATATCCGTCACAAATTCACCTGCACCTCCACACACATCATTTACTGCATCTGCTGCATCCGATGTGGCCTCCTCTACATTGGGGAGACAGGCCGCCTACTTGCGGAACGTTTCAGAGAACACCTCTGGGACACCCGGACCAACCAACCCAACCACCCCGTGGCTGAACACTTTAATTCCCCCTCCCACTCCGCCAAGGACATGCAGGTCCTTGGCCGCCTCCATTGCCAGACCATGGCAACACGACGCCTGGAGGAAGAGCGCCTCATCTTCCGCCTAGGAACCCTCTAACCACAAGGGATGAATGCAGATTTCTCCAGCTTCCTCATTTCCCCTCCCCCCACCTTATCTCAGTCCCAACCCTCGGACTCAGCACCGCCCTCTTCGCCTGCAATCTTCTTCCCAACCTCTCCACCCCCACCCCCTCTCCGGCCTATCACCCTCACCTTAACCTCCTTCCACCTATCGCATTCCCAACGCCCCTCCCCCAAGTCCCTCCTCCCTACCTTTTATCTTAGCCTGCTTGGCACAGCTCCCTCATTCCTGAAGAAGGGCTTATGCCCGAAATGTCGATTCTCGTGCTCCTTGGATGCGGCCTGACCTGCTGCGTTTTTCCAGCAACAAATTTTTCAGCTCTGAGCTCCAGCATCTGCAGTCCTCACTTTCTCCTAGAAGATTTCTGGAGCAGGTAGGTTTTGAACCAGGGTTCACTGGATCAGGTAGGGACACCACCACTGCACATTAGGAGACCCATCCATTTTAATTGATTCATATCCAGCCTACCCAGAAACCTCTTAATTGGTTTCTGACGAACAGCTGGAAGAACAAAGCTTGCAAGGAACCAGTTTGACATTTGACAACTGCAGGTATAAACGACCCAGGCATAGCCTACAGACAGTGTGGTGCTGGAAAAGTACAGCTGGTCAGATAGCAGGAGAGTTAATGTCTTGAGCATAAGCTATTCATCAGGAAGGTAGGCTATGCTTTTCCAGTGCCACACTTTTTGACACTGATCCCCTGCATCTGCAGTCCTCACTTTCTCCTGGGTGCAGACAGGACACGATTGACAAAAACTAGACAACTGCAGGTACTAGGAATGAGAAAGAATTCATGTTTAAGGCCAAGTGGCCCTTCAGAACACTTGCTAGATCGGCTGAGGCTCTTCAGTTAGTTCAGTTTTTATTTCAGGTTGAGAAATGAATTTACACCAATGGGGGTCAAGAATGAAGTCACATGTTCAGATTTCAGGTGAAGACAGAGGGTCAAATAGCCTGCAGCACCTATTTATGGCCTTGGGATAGGGCCTTTCTGCCAGAGGCCTGACATCTGACAAGATTCAAACATGCTATGTAGGGAGAAGTAAAATTAAACAAAAAAAAAAAATCATCACCTGAGGGACAAAGCACAAAGGGTAGCTTTTACTGCGTTGTCTTTAGAATAAAGCATTTGGCCTATGGATAGGAAGGATGAATCCATTGTGGATGGTGGTGAAATGAAGGAGGGTAAGAGCAGGAGCAAACGTCCCAGGGTAGCTGGTGGTCAGGTCAAGCCCAGCAGGGCTGAGTTAAGATGCTTACAGACCGGTGTTAAACAGTTTACAGTTCTAACAAGTCAGTTAGGAGCCTCCTGGCTTGGCACAACTGCCACCTGGTATGGTGCCAGTGCCATGGTGACCAGGGACTGGTACAGACTGGAAGCTAGGTGCCATAGGTTTGTGCTATAGACTATATTTCAGTAAAGCTGAATAAGTTATTTCTCTAATTGTCTGAGATCTTGTAACTAAAGCAGCTGTACCTAGGTACTTTTGCCAATTAGTGCTGACTTGGGTACAGTGTCAAAGCTTCACTGTACTCTGTACATGCAAGGCTATTCTGACATAGAAAATTATTTCTCAGCTTTGTACCCAAGATGGCACCAAGTGGCAACGTGTGCTCCTGTGGGTACATGTGACAATAAGCAGGACACGACCCAGCCCTAGAAATTTCTAGTGAAGCAATAACTTTGAAAAGGAGAGTCAGAGAGGGAGCTGTTTGCAATGTTTTGGTGGCGAGTAGGAACCTGATCAGAATAGTCACTTAGAAATGATCAAATTAGTCTGTATTGCCTGCCAAGGGGTTAACACACCACTGATGGCAGTAGATTAGCCTAAATTGGACCTAGGAGAAAGCTGGGTGAATCTAAACCCAACATTGAAGAAACACTGAGCAAGTGTTCCAAAGCAATTTACAATAGAAGTCTTCCAAAACTATACCACCTACTTTAAGTCGACATTATTCAAAGCTGTTCACCCTCTACGTAAAGATGCACTTTGCAAGAGGGTATAGAGGGCACTGGATCCCATAGACAATGGGAATTATCCACTCAGCATTACTTATTGAGGACTACACCTTATATTACAAGATATTCACTCAGGTAATGAATTTCCTCATGTACACCAATTGTTTGTAAGGAGGCTAGACATTTGTCAGAACAAGTTTCTCAAGTGGGTTTTATTATACATTATACAAAGAGAGGTACAAAGAGTTCTAACATGTGCTTTTTAAGAAAAAGCACAAACATTACAAACCATGTTTAAAAAACCTTAACTGGGACAAAAGCAAATGTCTCAAAGATCTTGCTGCAGGAGCTGGAAGATTGTGAACTGCTCATTGAGAGAGAGTTAGATGCCATACAGGCTTCCCATTACAAGAGAATACAGCCCAGAAGCCAGAACCTGTGATCTAGCTGTAGTGCAGAGGAAGTGAATTAAAACCCATGAACCTTGAGTTGTTCTTCTTTAACAATGCCAACCTGCAAACCAAACAAGAACACTTAGTACAAAACACTGGCTGTCTTTACTGATGTCATACATGTTCAGGAAAGTGATGACAGGACCATGGTGATACATATGCCACCCACAGTCCTGGTATAAGTCACAGTAGAATTATGATAAGTTAGTCTACTCTTTCAAGGAGGTGGATACTTGACAAATCCAGTATTTACTATCCATTCCCAATTATCCCTCTAGTGAAATGGCTTGGACTCATTTTAGAGAGCGATTGCAAGTCACTGACTGGATTCAGATTTACACCTGACAGCAACATCACCACACAGAGGCAGCAGAGCTGGGCTGCAGCAGGTGTTTGCACTAGATGTGATGAGTATTCAAGGAAACTTAAATCTAAAAAAAAAGGGAAGTCATGGGAAAATAGCTCACCAAAATATGCAAGTCATTGACAGTCCCAGTGTCTATGGTGACCATGTGTGCAGGAATTCTTAGCTGTAGCCGCAGCCTAACCAGGAGCTGCAGGCAATGGACTTATTACGGCAGGTAACACTCAGTGAGGGTGTCACACTGAAGGTAGACTTAGGGGGATGTAGGCACTACAAGGGACCCCCATAGCAGTCCCTTTTATGATAACATTTTGAATACTGCTGGGGAGGTGACCACCTCAGGATAGCAACAGGAGGCGGGTCCGTGGCATTAGAAGAAGCTTGGACTCTTCTTCCTCTTGCACCAAAGGAAAAAAGTAGTGACAGGGAATTAGTTAGTATGGGAACAGACAGGATTCCTGCATTTACAAAAAAAAGCGTGCAGGTTAGGTGAACTGGCCACGCTAAATTGCCCATAGTGTTAGGTGAAGGGGTAAATGTAGTGGAATGGGTCTGGGTGGGTTGCTCTTCGGAGGGTCGGTGTGGACTTGTTGGGCTGAAGGGCCTGTTTCCACACTGTATGGAATCTAAAAAAAAACTCCAGGATAGCTTGTTGCCTCCTGGTGCTACTGTCAAGGATCCCTCAGCATCAAGAAGAAAAAAAAAGACTGCAAAATTTCCAAGGAATAAAAATATGCCTTCAAGAGCTTCTACAAGTATTAAACAGAGGACTGCCTGAAGAAGAGTGCAGGCTCCCATCAATGGGGAAGGTGGACAAATCCTCAATACTAAAGGATAGTCCAGGAAATACTGGATGTTAGTGGTCACTTCCCAAAATTCTAAAGAATCTGCAGCAATCCTTACAGATTGGAGGCAGTGGAACCCATTATAACTCAGAATAGGAGCAGTCGATAATGGCTTTTTTGATACACTAGCTACTTACATCAAATTGTAAAAGTAAAGCAGAGATTGGGGTAATATCCTGCCATGGATTGAGAACTGGTTGACAAATATGTCATTCTGGGTGGCAGGCAATGAGTGAGGTACCCCAAAGATCAATGTGGGCCCGAACTATTCATGTACATCAGTAACAAAGCAAATCCAACTGTTTCAAGTTTGATGACAAAACTACATGGATATAGCGTAACATCTAAAAACAGTGCAGTTTTAGTCAATAAGAGATGGGGTATATGGAGTTCAGAGTGTCATTCTTACTGTGTTTACACAAACCCTTGGTGGGACCACACTGAGATAAACATGAAGTTTTGGTTCCTTGCCAAAAAAAAAAGGCAGGAGAGGTGTCAGTGTTGGACTGGGGTGGACAAAGTTTACAACAAAAAACAAAAAATTCACAACACCAGGTTGTAGTCCAACAGGTTTATTTGGAAGCACCAGCTTTCCGAGTGCTGCTTCTTCATCAGGTCAGTACTGACTGGGCCAGTACTTCACCGTCCTGGAGAATCTCCACTACAGGTCACGTAGCATAGGGAGGGGAGATCCAGAATTTTAACCTAGTGACGGTTAATAGCAATAGAGTTCCAGGCCAGGTGGTGTAAAGCTTGAAGGAAACTTCGGTGTTCCCATGAATGTGTCCTGGTCTTTTAGCTGAGATTGAGAGTTTGCAAGATGCTGTCAAAGGAATCAGAGTTGCTGCAGCCCACTTGTTGCCAGTGTATTGGTGGAAGGAGTAAATACTGAAGGTGGTGGATGCAGTACCACTTAGGACTGCTTTCACCTGGATGGTGAAAAGCACCAGCTCAGTGGAGCATTGGTGTGGACTTCACTGGCCTGCTTCCACATTGTAGGGATTTTGTGATATCCTAAAATTAATCCAGTCCCATTTGCCAGCACTTGGCCCACATCACTCTAAACCCTTCCTATTCATATACCCATCCAGATGCTTTTTAAATGCAGTAATTGTACCAGCCTCCATCACTTCCTCTGGCAGCTCATTCTGTATACATACCATCCTCTGGACCTCAGGTCCCTTTCAAGTCTTTCCCCTCACCCTAAGCCTCTGCCCTATTTCTGGACTCCCCATCCCAGGGAAAAGACTTGGGCATTTATCTTTTCCATGCCTCTCCTGCTTTATAAACCTTCAAGGTCACACCTCAGCCTCTGAGGCTCCAGCAAAAACAGCCCCAGCCTATTTAGCCTCTCCATGTCCTCCATACTCGTGTGCCAAAGTTGACCCCCAAGGCTTGATGACAAAGGTAGTGAGGTATGCTAGGCCAGGAGGTTAGGGGATTGTAGTTGAGCAATTGTGATGGGCCACAGCACCTCAAATACAACTCCAGTCTCAGTTTGCAGTTTCATTTAATGTGGTCACATGCATTTCTTGTGCTAAGAGTCATGTGACTACATCTGCATTTGTACAGTAAGGCTAAGGCTACCCTCGTTAGTTCCCACATGCCATGGGTCCAATTAAGCAGTGATGTCCTTTAGCACTAGTTCAGTTTGTTGCCGTACCACCAAGCACTCTGCATGGTACTGAAGCCCTAACCAGAGTATATTGCCAGAGGGATAACACTACCTTCCTCAACAGATATTAGGATGTTCTCCATTACAGCTATGACATGTACACAAGGATTCAGATTTATAAAAAAAAAATTACTTAGTGTGGAAACAGGCCCTTCAGCCCAACAAGTCCACACTGACCCTCCGAAGAGCAACCCACCCAGACCCATTCCCCTACATTTACCCCTTCACCTAACACCATGGGCAATTTAGCACGGCCAATTCATCTAGCCTGCACATTTTTTTTGGACTGTGGGAGGAAATCGGAGCACCCGGAGGAAACCCACGCAGACACAGGGAGAATGTGCAAACTCCACACAGACAGTTGCCCAAGGCGGGAATTGAACCCGGGTCTCTGGCACTGAGGCAGCAGTGCTAACCACTGTGCCACCATACCACCCATAAGGATTCAGCAGAGAAATGGCAGGAAAACCCTCACTACCATCACTCATGTAGCAGGAAAACCCTCAATATAAGAATGTAAAGACTGAACAGAATCAATGATAATAGATAATGAGACCCCTCTCATAATCCAGTCATGAGGCACTAAAACCTACCTCAATCAGGAACTTGCAGATGTTCTTGCGCTGGTCCCCTTGAAGTTGGATGACCTCACCGTATTCTGGATGTTCAATTACAGTACCATTACAGGCAAATTGCTACATGGAAAAATATTCATGTATTTAGTTATCTAATCCTTTAGAATTTGTGCCCTCTTCAAGTATTAGAGGACCCATTTTCCAAAATGGACATTAGATACAGTGCAGACATCAGAGCATGGTTGAGAAAAATGAGCTGCTGCCACTTGAAACAGCCCAAGCAACTCCACAAAACAACTGTCAAACTGCAGCATCCTCACCTTTTTGAAGTGCTTGACAAGCTTCTTTTTGTCATATTCATCAGCAATCCCCTGGACGGTAGTGAGGGTTTTCCTGCCGTTTCTCTGCTGAATCCTTATGTGTATGTAATCCTCAGTCCCAGAAGGGAGGAGATCATCACCCTTAAGTGCATCAGCAAAGGGGTCTGCAACATTGAAGGAGCCAGGTTACTATGGAGGGTGTTGGAGTTGTAATGGGAACAGCTAAGTTTTGACAGAGCAAATGGGATTCAGTAAAGACAAGGGCACAGACAAGCAATAAACAAAAGCAAGAAAATGCAAAATACAGTAGGAACCGGAAATCTGAAAGAGCCACTTCAGGGAAAGATATTTCCATCATTTCCTTAAATTGTAGCTTATTGCATAAACCTGGAAGACAATACAAGCACTAGCATGGCCCCGCCCCTGACCCCGCCCACTCTCCGCCCTGACCCCGCCCACTCTCCGCCCCGTCCACTGACCTGTCTCCGCCCCGTCCACGGTCCTGACCCCGCCCACTCGCCCCTTCCACGCCCACTGCCCCGGCCCCGCCCACTCTCCGCCCCGACCCCGCCCACTCTCCGCCCACTCTCCGCCCCCGTCCACGGTCCTGACCCCGCCCACTCGCCCCTTCCACGCCCACTGCCCCGGCCCCGCCCACTCTCCACCGCCCGCCCCCCGCGGACACTCCCCTCCCCCTCTCACCGAAGCTCTGCAGGTTCTGGCAAGTGGACATACGATAGCGGGGTCTGCTGCTGTCCGGGTGAAGCGGGTGGGTGGCGGGGGGGGGTTCAGTGTCGGGCGAGGGAGACCTCACTCTGACTCTCGCTCTCGGGCGGTGCTGCTGAGGTCACTCCCCGCCGCGGCCGCCTTTTATAGTGCGGCGGGGCCCGGCGCCTGACGTCACCAAGACGCCGTGCGTCACAGCGCAGTGACCTCATCGCGCGTGTGACGTCAATACCGGCGCGGTGTGGAAACTGGGCGGGGCATTGCCCCTGGGCTGTGGGCACTGGGCTGTGGGCACTGGGCAGTGGGCACTGGGCTGTGGGCTGTGGGCACTGGGCTGTGGGCACTGGGCTGTGGGCACTGGGCTGTGGGCATTGGGCTGTGGGCACTGGGCTGTGGGCACTGGGCTGTGGGCACTGGGCTGTGGGCATTGGGCACTGGGCATTGGGCAGTGGGCATTGGGCACTGGGCATTGGGCTGTGGGCACTGGGCATTGGGCACAGGGCTGTGGGCACTGGGCATTGGGCTGTGGGCACTGGGCTGTGGGCACTGGGCAGTGGGCACTGGGCACTGGGCTGTGGGCATTGGGCACTGGGCTGTGGGCACTGGGCTGTGGGCACTGGGCTGTGGGCATTGGGCATTGGGCTGTGGGCACTGGGCTGTGGGCACTGGGCAGTGGGCACTGGGCACTGGGCTGTGGGCATTGGGCACTGGGCATTGGGCAGTGGGCATTGGGCAGTGGGCATTGGGCACTGGGCATTGGGCTGTGGGCACTGGGCATTGGGCACAGGGCTGTGGGCACTGGGCTGTGGGCACTGGGCATTGGGCTGTGGGCACTGGGCTGTGGGCACTGGGCACTGGGCTGTGGGCACTGGGCTGTGGGCATTGGGCACTGGGCTGTGGGCACTGGGCTGTGGGCACTGCGCTGTGGACATTGGGCACTGGGCTGTGGGCACTGGGCTGAGGGCATTGGGCTGAGGGCATTGGGCACTGGGCTGTGGGCACTGGGCTGTGGGCACTGGGCTGTGGGCATTGGGCACTGGGCTGTGGGCATTGGGCACTGGGCTGTGGGCACTGGGCTGTGGGCATTGGGCTGTGGGCATTGGGCTGTGGGCACTGGGCTGTGGGCATTGGGCACTGGGCTGTGGGCACTGGGCTGTGGGCATTGGGCTGTGGGCATTGGGCACTGGGCTGTGGGCACTGGGCTGTGGGCACTGCGCTGTGGACATTGGGCTGTGGGCATGGGGCTGTGGGCATTGGGCACTGGGCTGTGGGCACTGGGCTGTGGGCATTGGGCTGTGGGCTGTGGGCACTGGGCTGTGGGCACTGGGCTGTGGGCATTGGGCACTGGGCTGTGGGCACTGGGCATTGGGCTGTGGGCACTGGGCTGTGGGCACTGGGCTGTGGGCATTGGGCTGTGGGCATTGGGCACTGGGCTGTGGGCACTGGGCTGTGGGCATTGGGCACTGGGCTGTGGGCACTGGGCTGTGGGCACTGCGCTGTGGACATTGGGCTGTGGGCATGGGGCTGTGGGCATTGGGCACTGGGCTGTGGGCACTGGGCTGTGGGCACTGCGCTGTGGACATTGGGCTGTGGGCATGGGGCACTGGGCTGTGGGCACTGGGCTGTGGGCACTGCGCTGTGGACATTGGGCTGTGGGCATGGGGCTGTGGGCATTGGGCACTGGGCTGTGGGCACTGGGCTGTGGGCATTGGGCTGTGGGCTGTGGGCACTGGGCTGTGGGCACTGGGCTGTGGGCATTGGGCACTGGGCTGTGGGCACTGGGCTGTGGGCACTGGGCTGTGGGCATTGGGCACTGGGCTGTGGGCACTGGGCTGTGGGCATTGGGCTGTGGGCATTGGGCACTGGGCTGTGGGCACTGGGCTGTGGGCATTGGGCTGTGGGCATTGGGCACTGGGCTGTGGGCACTGGGCTGTGGGCACTGGGCTGTGGGCATTGGGCACTGGGCTGTGGGCACTGGGCTGTGGGCACTGGGCTGTGGGCATTGGGCTGTGGGCATTGGGCACTGGGCTGTGGGCATTGGGCACTGGGCTGTGGGCACTGGGCTGTGGGCATTGGGCTGTGGGCACTGGGCTGAGGGCATTGGGCACTGGGCTGTGGGCATTGGGCACTGGGCTGTGGGCACTGGGCTGTGGGCACTGGGCTGTGGGCATTGGGCTGTGGGCATTGGGCACTGGGCTGTGGGCACTGGGCTGTGGGCATTGGGCACTGGGCTGTGGGCATTGGGCACTGGGCTGTGGGCACTGGGCTGTGGGCATTGGGCACTGGGCTGTGGGCATTGGGATGTGGGCACTGGGCTGTGGGCATTGGGCACTGGGCTGTGGGCACTGGGCTGTGGGCATTGGGCACTGGGCTGTGGGCACTGGGCTGTGGGCATTGCCCCTGGGCTGTGGGCATTGGGCACTGGGCTGTGGGCACTGGGCTGTGGGCATTGCCCCTGGGCTGTGGGCATTGGGCACTGGGCTGTGGGCATTGGGCTGTGGGCATTGCCCCTGGGCTGTGGGCATTGGGCACTGGGCTGTGGGCACTGGGCTGTGGGCATTGGGCTGTGGGCACTGGGCTGTGGGCATTGGGCTGTGGGCACTGGGCTGTGGGCATTGGGCACTGGGCTGTGGGCATTGGGCTGTAGGCAGTGGGCTGTAGGCAGTGGGCTTTGGGCAGTGGGCATTGGGCTGTGTGCATTGGGCAGTGGGCTGTGGGCATTGGGCACTGGGCAGTAGGTATTGGGCAGTGGGCAGTGAGCATTGGGCTGTGGGCATTGGGCAGTGAGCATTGGGCAGTGGGCTGTGGGCATTGGGCTGTGGGCAGTGGGCTTTGGGTAGAGGGCATTGAGCAGTGGGCATTGGGCAGTGAGCATTGGGCAGTGGGCTGTGGGCACTGGGCTGTGGGCATTGGGCTGTGGGCATTGGGCACTGGGCTGTGGGCATTGGGCACTGGGCTGTGGGCATTGGGCTGTAGGCAGTGGGCTGTAGGCAGTGGGCTGTGGGCAGTGGGCATTGGGTAGTGGGCTTTGGGCAGTGGGCATTGGGCTGTGTGCATTGGGCTGTGGGCATTGGGCACTGGGCAGTAGGTATTGGGCAGTGTGCATTGGGCAGTGAGCATTGGGCTGTGGGCATTGGGCAGTGAGCATTGGGCAATGGGCTGTGGGCATTGGGGCAGTGGGCATTGGGCTGTGGGCAGTGGGCTTTGGGTAGAGGGCATTGAGCAGTGGGCATTGGGCAGTGTGCTGTGGGCACTGGGCATTGGGCACCAACCAACCCTACCACCCCATGGCTGAATACTTCAACTGCCCCTCCCACTCCGTCAAGGACATTCAGGTCCTGGGCCTTCTCCACCACCCAACACCTGGAGGAGGAACACCTCATATTCTGCCCTGGGACCCTGCAACCACACGAGATAAGTGTGGATTTCAACAGCTTCCTCATTTCCCTTCCCCCAACATTATCTCAATCCCAAGCCTCCAATTCAACACCGCCCTCCAGACTCGTCCATCACTCCCCTCTCTGACCTTTCACCTTCTCCCTCACCTTCATCTACCTATCGCTTTCCCAGCTACCTCCCCCCAACCCCACACCCCTCTCCCATTTATCTCTCAGCCCCGACTCACAAACCTCATTCCTGATGAAGGGCTTATGCCTGAACATCGATTCTCCTGCTCCTCAGATGCTACCTGATCTGCTGTGCTTTTCCAGCACCACACTCTCAACCCCTGGGCGGCTCCAGTTAGTGAGGATGAAATATTGTCCCCAATCTTCACTGATTGTGGCCTGTGGGTCAGGAAACTGAGGATCCAGTTACAGTGAGTGGGGCTTAGTCCGAGATCACTAAGTTTAGTAATCAGTCTCGGGGGGGATAATAGTGTTGAAGGCTGAAAACTGTAGTCAATGAGTAGGATTCCTACATAGCTGTTCTTGGTGTCAAGATGTTCTAGGGAGGAGTGAAGGGCAAGTGATATGGCATCTGACATGGATCTGTTGGTCCGATAGGCAAATTGGAGTGGGTCAAGAGTAGTGGGGAGGCTGGTGTTGATTAAAGGCCATGACCAGCCTTTCAAGCACTTTATAACCGCCGAAGTTAGGGCCACTGGGTGGTAGTCATTGAGACATGCTGCATGAGCCTTCTTAGGCACAGGGATGATGTTGGCCCTCTTGAAACAGGCAGGGACAGTGGCCTGCTACAGGGAGAGGTTGAAGATGTCCAAGAAAACCTCTGCCAGTTGGTCTGCACATGCTCTGAGTGCACGGCCTGGTACTCCGTCTGGTCCCATCATTTTCCTTGGATTCACAAGAAGGAAAACTGATCTGATGTGGAGGACACTGGAGCAGGTGTAGAAAATATCAACAAGGATGATGCCAAGACTATATTTGTAAACATTTCAGGAAAGGATTGGTAAGAAAAAAAAGAGCTGTGGTGGAGTGGATTCAATGGGCCGCATGGCCTACTTCCATTCCTATGTCTTATGGTCTTATGGACCTCTGATGCAGTGTCTGTTGGGATAGTTTTGTTAGGACTTAAGTGTAGAATAGGTGTCACTTAGAATAGGTATTAACTCCGCTGAAATTCTGATCAAAGCGAGCATAGAAGCCACTGTGACGATCTGGGAGGGATGTGTCATCATCTCCTATCTTGTACCGTCTCTTTTTAGAACCTGTGATGTCATTCAGTCCTTGCCATAGTCGTCGGGTATCTGTCTGGGTCTCTAGTTCAATGTTCTATCATGTTATCAATGCTGTTAAATGGTGGTATGCATCATCCTGGACCAGGACATTGGTCTTCTCGGTGCTGATGTGTGGAACCCTCTCATAAAATCTGTTTCAATGGGATTTCTACTGGAATGCTCACCTTGGAACTGGATCAAAAGCAATGTCTCTCTGTGCCAAGTCTAACAATCAAGATCAGCTGCAGGTTGTGACTTGAACCTTGTGGAGAGTTACAGAAGGAGCAACTTCAAACCAGGGGCCTTTGCTCGTTTTCCTTTGATAGAGAACGTTGTCGGAAACGTCCGATTCCAAAGGATTACAGGCAGAACTCACAGCAAGCCAACACACAACTCCTAACCACTAAAACCATCCCCCCCACCTCCCCCACCTCTCTCTCTCTCTCTCTAACCCAGGAATTACTGGAAAGTGCTCAGTAGCAGGAACCCTCACTGATTTAGCATCCCCTCGTACTTGTTTTCTGTCTCTACCCAAGGATCACCGGACAGTCACCGACACCAGGACTTAAAAATGTGGGATAAAGAGAATCTATCATTTACGTTCTTTGAGATTAAATCTTACACAGTGAAAGATAAGTTCCCCAATCTGTAAATTAATAATGTTGATTCATAAACATCAACTAATGTTAGAAAATTAAAACATGAAATCGAGATATTATTTTAGTGTAATTGAAGCCAGCTCAAGATTTGTTGTGAACAAGAACCTGTTAAAGATGATGGGGGAAGGGGAGGAAAGATGAGATTTTGCTGACACAGATGATTTTAAAATTGCATGCTTCATTTTCTGCTTTAACAGAATGCAAACTTCAAAGAGGTTTTTGTCAACACACAAGACATAACACAATCCCTAGGTCCTACGCAATTACTGGACGGGATTACTGAGAAAGGATTTATATTTGTACTTCAGGCATCCTGCCAATAAACACAGAAGCAAAACAGCCCGTCGCACCCACAGATTAGAGACCACAGAACCCACCAACTACCTCATTCTCGTCCAGACCTGATTCCTCAATTGATTTACATCTGATTTTTCAAAACTCAAAGTTTAACTACGTGTGTAATCTGTACCCTGAATAAACACAGATTCTGTGCAGTTAACACAGTGAGTGACCCTTACCTGCTGATTAAACACTGTCTCTGTACAGTTACACAGTGAGTGACACTTACCCTGCTGAATAAACACTGACTCTGTACAGTTACACAGTGAGTGACACTTACCCTGCTGAATAAACACTGACTCTGTACAGTTACACAGTGAGTGACCCTTACCCTGCTGAATAAACACTGACTCTGTACAGTTACACAGCGAGTGACCCTTACCCTGCTGATTAAACACTGTCTCTGTACAGTTACACAGTGAGTGACCCTTACCCTGCTGAATAAACACTGACTCCATACAGTTACACAGCGAGCGACCCTTACCCTGCTGAATAAACACTGACTCCATACAGTTACACAGCGAGTGACCCTTACCCTGCTGAATAAAAACTGACTCCATACAGTTACACAGCGAGTGACCCTTACCCTGCTGAATAAACACTGACTCCGTACAGTTTCACAGCAAGTGACCCTTACCCTGCTGAATAAACACTGACTCTGTACAGTTACACAGCGAGTGACCCTTACCCTGCTGAACAAACACTGACTTGGGAAATAAGGCAGGGCAGGTGACTGAGGTGTCAGTGGGGGAGCACTTTGGGGCCAGCGACCATAATTCTATTCGTTTTAAAATATTGATGGAAAAGGATAGACCAGATCTAAAAGTTGAAGTTCTAAATTGGAGAAAGGCGAATTTTGATGGTAATAGGCAAGAACCTTTGAAAGCTGATTGGAGGCAGATGTTCGCAGGTAAAGGGATGTTCAAAGTTTGTGGGAAGATTTGTAGCTCGGGTGCTCGTTGTTGTGGTTGTATTCGCCAGAATGAAGGACCCGATAACCAGCATGACCAAAACCAATGTAGTATATAAAATCCCATGCAAGGACTGTACAAAACACTACATAGGACAAACAGGAAGACAGCTAACGATCTGCATCCATGAAAGCCAACTAGCCACGAAACGACATGACCAGCTATCCTTAGTAGCCACACACTCAGATGACAAGCAACATGAGTTCGACTGGGGCAACAGTACTATTATAGGACAAGCCAAACAGAGAACAGCCAGGAATTCCCAGAGGCTTGGCACTCATCCACAGATTCAGTCAATAAGCACATCGACCTGGACCCAATATACCGGTCACTGCAGCGGACAGCTGGAACTGACAACCGGAAGTGGCAGATTCAAACCACTGTAAATGCCGGAGGAAAGATCACAGAAGCGCTTCACAGGAGGCTCCCAAGCACTGAGGATGTCACCTAGACAGGGGACGAAACGTCTGCAACACAAATTCCCAGCTCGGCGAACAGAACCACAACAACAGTAAAGGGACGGCTGGAAAATGGGAATCCTTCAGGAATGAGATAACAAGAATCCAGAGAAAGTATATTCCTGTCAGGGTGAAAGGGAAGGCTAGTAGGTATAGGGAATGCTGGATGACTAAAGAAATTGAGGGTTTGGTTAAAGAATGAAGCATATGTCAGGTATAGACAGGATAGATCGAGTGAATCCTTAGAAGAGTATAAAGAAAGTAGGAGTATTCTTAAGAGGGAAATCAGGAGGGCAAAACGGGGACATGAGATAGCTTTAGCAAATAAAATTAAGGAGAATCCAAAGGGTTTTTACAAATATATTAAGGACAAAAGGGTAACTAGGGAGAGAATAGGGCCCCTCAAAGATCAGCAAGGCAGCCTTTGTGTGGAGCCACAGAAAATGGGGGAGATACTAAATGAATATTTTGCATCAGTATTTACTGTGGAAAAGGATATGGAAGATATAGACTGTAGGGAAATAGATGGTGACATCTTGCAAAATGTCCAGATTACAGAGGAGGAAGTGCTGGATGTCTTGAAATGGTTAAAGGTGGATAAATCCCCAGGACCTGATCAGGTGTACCCGAGAACTCTGTGGGAAGCTAGAGAAGTGATTGCTGGGCCTCTTGCTGAGATAGTTGTATCATCGATAGTCACAGGTGAGGTGCCAGAAGACTGGAGGTTGGCAAACATGGTGCCACTGTTTAAGGAGGGCGGTAAAGACAAGCCAGTGAACTATAGACCAGTGAGCCTGACCTCAGTGGTGTGCAAGTTGTTGGAGGGAATCCTGAGGGACAGGATGTACATGTATTTGGAAAGGCAAGGACTGATTAGGGATAGCCAGCATGGCTTTGTGCATGGGAAATCATGTCTCACAAACTTGATTGAGTTTTTTGAAGAAGTAACAAAGAAGATTGATGAGGGCAGAGCAGTAGATGTGATCTATATGGACTTCAGTAAGGTGTTCGACAAGGTTCCCCATGGGAGACTGATTAGCAAGGTTAGATCTCATGGAATACAGGGAGAACTAGCCATTTGGATACAGAACTGGCTCAAAGGTAGAAGACAGAGGATGGTGATGGAGGGTTGTTTTTCAGACTGGAGGCCTGTGACCAGTGGAGTTCCACAAGGATCGGTGCTGGGTCTTCTACTTTTTGTCATTTACATAAATGATTTGGATGTGAGCATAAGAGGGACAGTTAGTAAGTTTGCAGATGACACCAACATTGGAGGTGTAGTGGACAGCGAAGAGGGTTACCTCAGATTACAACAGGATCTGGACCAGATGGGCCAATGGGCTGAGAAGTGGCAGATAGAGTTTAATTCAGATTATTGCGAGGTGCTGCATTTTGGGAAAGCAAATCTTAGCAGGACTTATACACTTAATGGTAAGGTCCTAGGGAGTGTTGCTGAACAAAGAGACCTTGGAGTTCATAGCTCCTTGAAAGTGGAGTTGCAGGTAGATAGGATAGTGAAGAAGACATTTGGTATGCTTTCCTTTATTGGTCAGAGTATTGAGTACAGGAGTTGGGACGTCATGTTGCGGCTGTACAGGACATTGGTTAGGCCACTGTTGGAATATTGTGTGCAATTCTGGTCTCCTTCCTATCGGAAAGATGTTGTGAAACTTGAAAGGGTTCAGAAAAGATGTACAATGATGTTGCCAGGGTTGGAGGATTTGAGCTACAGGGAGAGGCTGAACAGGCTGAGGCTGTTTTCCCTGGAACATCGGAGGCTGAGGGTGACCTTATAGAGGTTTACAAAATTATGAGGGGCATGAATAGGATAAATAGACAAAGTATTTTCCCTGGGGTTGGGGAGTCCAGAACTAGAGGGCATAGGTTTAGGGTGAGAGGGGAAAGATATAAAAGAGACCTAAGGGGCAACCTTTTCACACAGAGGGTGGTATGTGTGTGGAATGAGCTGCCAGAGGAAGTGGTGGAGGCTGGTACAATTGCAACATTTAAGAGGCATTTGGATGGGTATATGAATAGGAAGGGTTTGGAGGGATATGGGCCAGGTGCTGGCAGGTGGGACTAGATTGGGTTGGGATATCTGGTCGGCATGGACGGGTTGGACCGAAGGGTCTGTTTCCATGCTGTACATCTCTATGACTCTATGACTCTGTACAGTTACACAGCGAGTGACCCTTACCCTGCTGATTAAACACTGTCTCTGTACAGTTAGACAGTGAGTGACCCTTACCCTGCTGAATAAATACTGACTCTGTATGGTTACACAGCGAGTGACCCTTACCCTGCTGAATAAACACTGACTCTGTACAGTTAGGCAGTGAGTGACCCTTACCCTGCTGAATAAACACTGACTCTGTATGGTTACACAGCGAGTGACCCTTACCCTGCTGAGCAAACACTGATTCTGTACAGTTACACAGTGAGTGACCCTTACCCTGCTGAATAAACACTGACTCTGTACGGTTACACAGTGAGTGACCCTTACCCTGCTGAATAAACACTGATTCTGTACAGTTACACAGTGAGTGACCCTTACCCTGCTGATTAAACACTGACTCTGTACAGTTACACAGCGAGTGACCCTTACCCTGCTGAATAAACACTGACTCTGTACAGTTACACAGTGAGTGACCCTTACCCTGCTGAATAAACACTGACTCTGTACGGTTACACAGTGAGTGACCCTTACCCTGCTGAATAAACACTGACTCTGTACAGTTACACAGCGAGTGACCCTTACCCTGCTGAATAAACACTGACTCTGTACAGTTACACAGCGAGTGACCCTTACCCTGCTGATTAAACACTGACTCTGTACAGTTAGACAGCGAGTGACCCTTACCCTGCTGATTAAACACTGACTCTGTACAGTTAGACAGCGAGTGACCCTTACCCTGCTGAATAAACACTGACTCTGTACAGTTACACAGCGAGTGACCCTTACCCTGCTGATTAAACACTGACTCTGTACAGTTAGACAGCGAGTGACCCTTACCCTGCTGATTAAACACTGACTCTGTACAGTTAGACAGCGAGTGACCCTTACCCTGCTGATTAAACACTGACTCTGTACAGTTACACAGCGAGTGACCCTTACCCTGCTGATTAAACACTGACTCTGTACAGTTACACAGCGAGTGACCCTTACCCTGCTGATTAAACACTGACTCTGTACAGTTACACAGCGAGTGACCCTTACCCTGCTGATTAAACACTGACTCTGTACAGTTACACAGCGAGTGACCCTTACCCTGCTGATTAAACACTGACTCTGTACAGTTACACAGCGAGTGACCCTTACCCTGCTGAATAAACACTGTCTGGGACGGTAATTGGCCGGGTTAGATGTGTCCTGCTTTTCATATACAGGATGGGCAATTTTCCACATTGTTGGGTAAGATGTCAGTGTTGGAACTGTACTGGAACAGCTTAGGTCGGGTGGCAGCACGTTCTGGAGCACCTGTCTTCAGTACTATTGCCGGAATGTTCTCAGGGGCCATTGCCTTTGCAGTATCCAATGCCTCCAGCCGTTTTTTGATATCACGTGGAGTGAATCGAATTGGCTGGAGCCTGGTATCGGCGATACTGGGGACTGCTGTAGAGACAGAGATGAATCATCCACTCCGCACTTCTGGCTGAAAATTGCTGTGAAAGCTTCAGCCTTATCTTCAGCCTGACGTGCTGGGCTCCTCCATGATTGAGGATGGGGGTATTTGTGGAGACTCCTCCCCCAGTGAGTTGTTTAATTGTCCACCACCATTCACGTCTGGATGTGGCAGGACTGCAGAGCTTAGATCTGACCCATTGGCTAAGGGCTCACCTTAGCTCTGTCTGACAGTTGCTGCTTATGCTGTTTGGCAAGTTGTCCTGTTTGGTAGCTTTACCAGTTTGACACCTCACCTTCAGGTCTGCCTGGTGCTGCTCCTGCCATGCCCTCCTGCCCTCTCCATTGAACCAGGGTTGATCCCCTGGTAATGGGTGAGTGGGGGATATGCCGGGCCATGAGATTACAGATTGTGCTGGAGTACAGACCTGCTGCTGTTGATGGCCCACAGCGCCTCATGGATGCCCAGTCTTGAGTTGCTGGATCGGTTTGAAGTCTATCCCATTGCGCACAGTGACAGTGCCACACAAGACGATGGAGGGTATTCTCAATGTGAAGGTAGGACTTTGTCTCCACAAGGTCTGTGCGGTGGTCACTCTTACCGATACTGTCATGGACAGATACATCTGCAGCTGGCAGATTGGTAAGGATGAGGTCAGGGATGTTTTTCCCTCTTGTTGGTTCCCTCACTACCTGCCGCAGACCCAGTCTGGCAGCTATGTCCTTTAGGACCCAACCAGCTCGATCAGTAATACTGCTGCCGAGCTACACTTGGTGGTGGGACAGTGAAATCCCCCAGCCAGAGGGCATTCTGTGCCCCTGCCATCCTCAGTGCTTCCTCCAAGTGTTGTTCTACATGGAGGAGGATTGATTCATCAGCCGAGGGAGGAACGTACGTGGTAATCAGCAGGAGGTTTCCTCGCCCATGTTTAACCTGAAGCCACGAGAATTCATGAGGTCCAGAGTCAATATTGAGGACTCCCAGGGCAACTCTTCCCTGACTGTATCCCACTGTGCACTACCTCTGCTGGGTCTGTGCTGCCGATGGGACAGGACATATCCAGGGATGGTGATGGTGGGGTCTGGGACATTGTCTGGAAGAAGATGATTCTGTAATTGTGACTATTTCAGGCTATTGCTTGGCTAGTCTGTAGGACAGCTCTCCCAGTTTTGGCACTAATCCCGGATGTTGGTGAGGAGGACGTTGCAGGGTCGACAGGGCTGTTTCTGCCGTTATCTTTTCCAGTGCCTGGGTCGATGCCCGGTGATCCACCCAGTTTCATTTCTTTGAAATTTTGTAGCAATTGGTACAACTGAGTGCCTTGCTAGACCATTTCAGAGGGCAATTGAGAGTCAACTCCATTGGTGTGGGTCTGGAGTCACATGTAAGCCTGACCAGATGAGGATGGCAGATTTCTTTCCCTGAAGGACATTAGTGAACCAGTTGGAGTTTTCCGATAATTGGCAATTCTTAATTCTGGTTTATTTTGTATTTTTTTAAAATTGAATTCAAATTCCACCATCTGCCCTGGTGGGATTCGACCCTGGGTCCCCAGGACATTACCTGGGCCTCTGGATTAGTAGTTTATAGGGCGACCCCCATATCCGTGGAATCGTTTTCTGCGGTTTCAGTTATCCGCAGTTTACTGCAGCTGGAACATATTATAGGGAACGTTCCGGAACCAGGGACCAGGAGGCGGTTGGAAGGTAAGTTTCCCATTTAACTGAATGGATTCACTCCTTTCCGCTGTGTTGGGTTTGCACAGTGGGTTTATGACTGTATCCCCCGTGGGTACAGGGGGTCTATTGTAATCCCACTAGGCCATTGCCTTCTGCTCCAATGTTTATCAGGTTGGAATAGCTACGTTGCTTCACATTGTACCAAGCGTTTGTTCACAATATTTGTACTGAGGCCGTTATTGCAGTCTTCCTTGTTCTCAGCGTTTCGTTAAGATCCCTCAGTCTACATCTCAGTGTCCTTGTTCCTCCCACCTGTTGAATTTCTGCCTCTAGCTTCTCTATGACAAGACCCTCCACACTTGCTTCCCAATGGTCAAACGTGCATATCTTTAATTCCCAAACCGTAATTAGCAACCATTCAGATTCCTGATCTTGCACTCTTCGTCAAACACACCCCTCTGTCTTTCTGTCCACTTACAGAGTTAGTTACCAGCAGCTTTTAGGGATGAGATATCAGCGTGCAGGAGCTTGACCATTCAAATCTATCAAATCCTAATGGAACACTCAGTATGAGTGTTCACTATGACATCCTAATGAATCTCTCAGTACTCTTTATTAAATGGATGGTTAGGTCATTATCAACCTTGCTTTTTGTGGAATCATGCGGTATACAAATTTGTTTTATTCATTCATGGAATGTGGGCGTCACTGGCTGACCCCAACATTTATTGCCCATCCCTAGTTGCCCCTTGAGAAGGTGGAGGTGAGCTGTATTCTTGAACCGCTGCAGTCCATGTGCTGTAGGTAGACCCATAATGTCTCTGAGGGAGGGAATTCCAGGATTCTGACCCAGCAACACTGAAGGAACAGCGATATATTTCCAAATCAGGATGGGGAGTAGCTCGGAGGGGAATTTGCAGGGGGTGGTGTTCCCATGTATCTGCTGCCCTTATCTTTCTAGATGGAGCTGGTCATGGGTTTGGAAGGTCTAAGGGCCTAAGGACATTTCCGATTGTAGCAGATTACCCTTTAAAGGTGCATCACTGGTTGTGAAATCTGCAGGACCAACACATTCCCAGTGGTCAAAGTTCGATTTTGCTGAAGCTCTTCGATGCTGCCTGAATTGCTGTGCTCTTCCAGCACCATTGATCCAGAATCTGGTTTCCAGCATCTGCAGTCATTGTTTTTACAAAGTTAAAAATCACACAACATCAGGTTATAGTCCAACAAGTTTATTGCAAGTACAAGTCTTCAGAGTGCTGCTCCTTCATCAAGTAACTAGTGGGGCAAGATCATAGGACACAGAATTTATAGTAACAAAATCACAGTGTCACACAACTGATGCAATGTATTGAAGACACACACACAAACAGTCTTTCTCTCCCTCACATGCACATACACACACTTAGAAATCTATGGGGATGAATTTACATTTGCAGATTCTATTTGCAGATACATTCTATTTTGCTGAAAAAGCTCACAATCTGTAGGCAGTCAGTCGTTGTGACATCTTATAAATTCCTATTTTGGATATAGAATCAGTCTGACTCAAGGTTGGGATACAGACAGACTCTAACCTCACACCTTTAATACATCATCTTAGCTGAGATGTCACCTTTTTTTCTAAAATCTTAAACTATCTCGGGAATGTGACTTGAAAGAAGTTCTGGGATTTAATTATTAATGAATGGAAACATGCAACACATTCTAAGTGATTAAAGACTTAACAGCAATCCAGATTTGTTCAATGCATCATATCAGTTGTATGACACTGTGATCTTTTACTGTGAATTCTGTGTCCTATGATCCTGCTCCACTAGCCATCTGACATAAGAGCAGCACTCTGAAAACTAGTGCTTCCAAATAAACGTGTTGGACTGTAACCTGGTGGTGTGTGATTTTTAACTTTGTCCACTCCAATCCAACACCAGCATCTCCACATCATCATCCCCAGGGGGTGGCAGTGCTGAGCTGTTGGTAACCAGTGTGTTCAGTGTTGCCACCAGCTGGCATTGAAGATAACGCACAGAAACTCCTGGACATTAAAAACCAAAATCCCGCTTGAATGATTGGAGGACATCAGAACTAGGAGTAGGCCATTCAGCCCCTCAAGTCTGTTCCACTGACTGTTCCATATAATCACGGCTGATCTCAGCACAACCTCAACCCCACAAACCTGACTGAGGTTTCACCTTCCCACACCCCCCCCCCACACCCACTCTACTCCGGCCCCCTCTCAATCTCCTTTTACCCTTCTCCCTGTCATTCTGCGTGACCTTTCCTGACCTCAGCCCTCAGTTTGTGTGTCCGTCCTTCCTTGGTACCGTTAACCCCTTGTCCTGCTCAGGATTAAATTATTCCAGCAGTAACATGAATCCTTCAAGGATCCACCTCAATCAGTGATTAATCCATCTTAGTACAGAAACCAAACAAAGGCATTTCCTGTTACTTACTTTTCCACACTCACTTGATGGAGAGGCTATATACGAAAGAAACAGGATAACTGGACCAAAGAACATAGAACATTACAGCGCAGTAGGAATAGGCCATTCAATATTGCGCCAACCTGTGGAACCAATCTGAAGCCCATCTAACCTACACTATTCCATTCTCGGCTATATGCCTGTCCAATGACCATTTAGATGCCCTTAACGTTGGCGAGTCAACTACTGTTGCAGGCAGGGCATTCTACACCCTACTACTCTCTGAGTAATGAAACTACCTCTGACATCTATCCTATATCTATCACCCCTCAATTTAAAGCTATGCCTCCTCGTACCCCAGTGGGAGTCAATGTGTGTGGGACTGTACCCCAGTGAGAGCCTGTGTATGTGGGACTGTACCCCAGTGAGAGTCAGTGTGTGTGGGACTGTGCCTCAGTGAGAGTCAGTGTGTGTGGGACTGTACCCCAGTGAGAGTCAGTATGTGTGGGACTGTACCCCAGTGAGAGTCAGTGTGTGTGGGACTGTACCGCAGTGAGAGTCAGTGTGTGTGGGACTGTGCCTCAGTGAGAACCAGTGTGTGTGGGACTGTACCCAAGTGAGAGTCAGTGTGTGTGGGACTGTGCCTCAGCGAGAACCAGTGTGTGTGGGACTGTACCCCAGTGAGAGTCAGTGTGTGTGGGACTGTACCCCAGTGAGAGTCAGTGTGTGTGGGACTGTACCCCAGTGAGAATCAGTGTGTGTGAGACATTTCCTGTAATTTCCTCCTCTGTCTCCCTCAGCAGCCTGTGATACAACTCCACCAGACCTGGGGAATTAATTCGCTTTCTGAACTGTCCAAATCTCCAATACCTCCTCATTCCCTGTCTCAATGTGCTCGAAAACCTCACTGTCTCTCTTCCTGAGCTCTGAATCTACATCCTCCCTCTCCTGATGTTTAACACCCGGCCAATGTCCTCTGGCTCCATGTGCAGAATTTCCCCTTGGTCCCTAATGGGCCCTGGTTATTGATATTATACATTATATAGAATGTATAATGTTATGGTCACAGCCATGATTTGTGTCCTGAATTGCAGCGAGGGATTAGCTACGATTGGTGGTCAGTGCTAACCACATCACAGTTTGGCACAGCACCATGACCATGGGGGTGGGGCATGATGTCAGTAACTTTAGAGGGGGCAGAAGGCAGATGTGCTCATGTTGACTGGGCTAGAGAAAGAGAATTCTTGGACTATATTGGCAGGGAAGTGTATTATTGATGTTCACAGTCAAATTCAGGCTAAAATCGAAAACATCTTCAGACAGTAAACAGCAACACCATGGACAGGATGAATAACAGTCCATTTAGTGGTTGAGTTATTGATGTCCTGCATTGAATTTCCCTTTGATCAGGAAGAAATAAATATTGAGCGGTGTTAAGTAAATTATAGCTTCCCTGATTGCTTTTACTGCGTGATACTTAATGTACATCCAGTTAGTTTGAGTCTCGGTAAAATGTTAGGTCCTACAGACCAGGAAAGAGGAAAGTTTTAATGTCGTAAGCTGCTTTCAGTTCCAACTGAACGGGTTCAATCTATTGAGTTTCACTGTAGTGGTACTGGGGTTAAAGGGGAAAAGATTATAAAGATACAGGTCCCGTAGACAAAGTGAGGAGCTGAACTTAAGATAATGGATCACCCATGACCTGATGGAATGGTAGTGTAGCCTGTAAGGATAAAGGGCCCTCACTTGTACCTGATGGTTTTAAGTCTCCCATCCAGGTGGGTGTAAGGAACTGGTCTCTGATTGGGTGACATTACCAGAGAAGATTAAAAGTTCACTTGAAGAGATGGGGAAGGGTCTTGAGAAGATTTGTAAAACTGTACTGATGGACAGGCACATCCCAAGGACAGAGTTAAAAAGATCCCACTAAGTGTCCAAGTGTCTGGGAGTAATCCACTCAGAACAGGGACCAGAGGGGAATAACTGAGCTGAGCTGAGCTGAGCTGAGCTGAGCTGAAGCTATAATCCTCAAATAGTCAGCACGTGGTGAGAGAACAGTGTGGCAGAGGGAACACCACCCCCTGCAAGTTCCCCTCCAAGCCCTTCCCCACCCTGACTTGTAAATATATCACCGTTCCTTCACTGTCACTGGGTCAGAATCCTGGAATTCCCTCCCTAAGGGCATTGTGGGTCTACCTACAGCAGATGGACTGCAGTGGTTCAAGAAGGCAGCTCACCCCCACCTTCTCAAGGGGCAACTAGGGACGGGCAATAAATACTGTCCCAGTGAGATCTACACCCCACAAGTGAGGGAATATAAAAAGAATTGAGTGATTATATAGATGCCACAGCCTCCATTTACCACGGGAAACGTGAGTACCTTCAGTTGAATACCCCTCACTATAAAACATGGCAACTATTTAGAAATAAAGACCCCAAGCTTTCTCCCAGCCACATGATTAAATATTTTACATTTAGCACCATTCTGCTGTCAGCTGGTCAGGTGTTTATAATATCTGACCAAAAACAATCATTGGGTTACAAGCCCTGGGGCAAGAATCTATAATATATTTGGTATATCATGTGATTTAATCAATGGACCCTGAAGGAATTATGGACAGAATCCAATACATCTGTATGTGCATGGGAATTAATTCCCTACTGCTGATCTAGGTCTACTTCAACAGGATTTTATTAGCATTTTTTTCATCTTGGGACGTGGGCATCACTGGCTGGGCCCAGTATTTATTGCCCGTCCCTAGTTGCCCCTTGAGAAGGTGGGGGTAAACTGCCTTCTTGATCCGCTGCAGTCCATATGCTGTGGGTAGACCCACAATGCCCTTAGGGAGGGAATTCCAGGATTCTGACCCAGTGACAGTGCGGAAACGGTGATACAATTCAAACTCAGGGAATTTACAGTTTCACCAAGATGATATTTAAGCTGACAGGAATAGCATTTATTGAGACAGCTGGAATAGTGGCATATGTTTGCTGTACTATCCAATCAGGATCAACAGTAATTAACCGGGCAATCCGATAACTAATCTCTGGAATTCTATCCTTTCTCCGCATTTCTCTCCTTTAAAAGACATTTTAAAACCTATTTCCTTCCCCAAGCTTTTGGCACCTGTCCTTATAAATCCTTATTTGATTCTGTATCAAATTTGGATAGATAATGCTGCTGTGAAACATCTTGGGATCTCTCGCTAGGCTGAGATGCTACATAAATGCAGTTTTTGTTGTATTCTTTGGTTGGGTTTGAGGACATGGCTTCCAGTCCCAGAAATATAAAAAAACCCAAAAACCTGCGACTCGTGTGTGCATTTTCTGTTCAAATTCTCATGAACTTGACTCACATCTGAATATCAATCTTTTCAGATGGGGTACCAGAGGTCAAAATAAACACAAGGAACTGTGGAAACTGGAAATAGAACATACAGTGTAGAACAGGCCCTTTGGCCCTCGATGTTACACCGAACTGTGAACTAATCTAAGCCCATCATCCTACATCATCCCATTCCATCATCATCCATGTGCTGATCTAAGGATTGCTTAAATCTCCCTAATGTGGCTGAGTTAACTACATTAGCAGGCAGAGCATTCCACAGCCTTACCACTCTCTGAGTAAAGAGCCTGCCTCTGACATCTGTCTTAAATCTATCGCCCCTCAATTTGTAGCTATGCCCCCTCAGATAATCATCCTAGGAAAAAGACTTTCACTGTCTACCCTATCTAATCCTCTGGTCATTTTGTGTGTCTCTATCAAATGCCCTCCTAGCCTTATTCTCTCCAATGAGAACAGACCCAAGTTTCTCAGCCTTTCCTCATAAGACCTTCCCTCCAAACCAGACAACATCCCGGTAAATCTCCTCTACACCTTCTCCAATGCTTCCACATCCTTCCACAGTTACTAGTGGTGTACCGCAAGGGTCCATGTTGGGTCCACTGCTGTTCGTCATTTTTATAAATGACCTGGATGAGGACGTAGAAGGGTGGGTTAGTAAATTCCCAGGCGACACTAAGGTTGGTGGAGTTGTGGAACAGAGAGACAAAGATAAGCTGCAGAGAGACATAGATTAGATTAGATTACATTAGATTACATTACAGTGTAGAAACAGGCCCTTTGGCCCAACAAGTCCACACCGCCCCGCCGATAGATAAGCTGCAGAGCTGGGCTGAGAGGTGGCAAATGGAGTTTAATGCAGAAAGGTGTGAGGTAATTTACTTTGGTCGGAGTAACCGGAATGCAAAGTACTGGGCGAATGGTAAGATTCTTGGTAGTGTAGATGAACAGAGAGATCTCGGTGTCCAGGTACACAGATCCTTGAAAGTTGCCACCCAGGTTGACAGGGTTGTTAAGAAGGCATACGGTGTTTTAGCTTTTATTAACAGAGGGATCGAGTTCCGGAACCATGAGGTTATGCTACAGCTGTACAAAACTCTGTTGTGGCCACACTTGGAGTATTGTGTACAGTTCTGGTCACCGCATTATAAGAAGGATGTGGAAACTTTGGAAAGGGTGCAGAGGAGATTTACTCGGATGTTGCCAGGTATGGAGGGAAGGTCTTACGAGGAAAGGCTGAGGGACTTGAGGCTGTTTTCGTTAGAGAGAAGAAGGTTGAGAGGTGACTTAATAGAGACATATAAGATAATCAGAGGGTTAGATAGGGTGGACAGGGAGAGCCTTTTTCCAAGTATGGGGACGGCGAGCACGAGGAGGCATAGCTTTAAATTGAGGGGTGATAGATATAGGACAGATGTCAGAGGTAGTTTCTTTACTCAGAGAGTAGTAAGGGTATGGAATGCTTTGCCTGCAACGGTAGTAGATTCGCCAACTTTAAGTACATTTAAGTCGTCATTGGACAGGCATATGGACGTACATGGAATAGTGTAGGTTAGATGGGCTTCAGATTGGTATGACAGGTCGGTGCAACATCGAGGCCGAAGGGCATGTACTGTGCTGTAATGTTCTATGTTCTATGAAATATGGGGACCAGAACTGTACACAATATTCCAAGTGAGGCCACACTAGCGTTTTGGACAATTGCAGCATGACATTACGACTCCGGAACTCAATCCCTCTACCAATAAAACCTAACACACTGTGTGCCTTCTTAACAGCACTATCAACCTGAGTGGCAACTTTTATGGATCTATGTACATCGACTCCAAGATCCCTCTGCACATCCACACAATCAAGAACTTTTCCATCGACCCAGTATTCTGCCTTTGTGTTATTCTTTCCAAAGTGAATCACCTCACATTTAGCTGCTTTGAACTCCATTTGCCACCTCTCAGCCCAATCCTGCAGTTTATCCAAGTCCCCTTGCAACCTGCAACAATCTTCCAAACTGTCCACTACTCCACCGACTTTAGTGTTATCTGCAAATTTACTAACCCATCCACCTATGCCTGTGTCTAAGTCATTTATAAAAATGACAAACAGCAGTGGTTCCAAAACAGATCCTTGTGGCACACCACTACTAACTGGACTCCAGGCTGAATATTTTCCAACAACCACCACTCGCTGCTTTCCTTCAGAAAGCCAGTTTCTAATCCAAACTGCTAAATCACCCTCAATTCGATGCTTCTGCATTTTCTCCAACAGCTGAGCGTGTGGAACCTTATCAAAGGCCTCACTGAAGTCCATGTATACCACCTCAACTGCCCTACCCTCATCTACATGCTTGGTCACCTTCTCAAAAAACTCAATGAGGTTTGTGAGACACGACCTGCCCTTGACGAAACCAGGTTGACTATCTGAAATCAAATTGTTGCTTGCTAGAGCGTAATTAATCCTATCTCTTATTATCCTTTCCAAAACCTTTTCTACAACAGACATAAGGCTCACTGGTCTATAATTACCTAGGTCATCTCTACTGCCCTTCTTGAAGGGCACAACATTTGCAATCCTCCAGTCCTCTGGTACTAAACCTGTAGACAATGACAACTCAAAGATCAAAGCCAACAGCTTTGCCATCTCCTCCCTAGCTTCCCAGAGAATCCTTGGATAAATCCCATCTGGCCCAAAGAACATGTCTACTTTCACTCCTACTAGAATTGATAACATCTCTTCCTTACTAACCTCAATCCTTTCTAGTCTAATATGTAAAACAAAAACTGAAAGTGCTGGAGAAACTCAGCAGATCTGGCAACATCGTGTAGAGAGGAACAGAGTTAACGCTTCAGGTCCAGTATGGAGTCTCTTCAGAACGTTCAGTGTTGAATGTTCTTCTGAAATACTGTGTCCAGTTCTGGTCACCCAGTTATAGGGAAGGATATTATTAATCTGGAGGGGTTCAGAAGAGATTTGCCAGGAAAGTTTGAGTTATAGAGAAAGGTCAAATAGACTGGGACCATTTTCACTGGAATGTAGAAGGTTGCGAGGTGACCTTATATAAGTTTATAAAGTAATGAAGGGTATAGATAAGGTCAATGGTAATTGTCTTTTCCCTTGGATGGAGTATCTCAAGACTGGGGGCATATTTTTAAGGTGAGAGAAGAGATTTAAAGGAGATCTGAGGGATAAATTTCTTACACAGAGGATGGTTCACTTGTGGAGTGAACTTCCTGAGGAAGTGATGGATGTGGTTATAATTACAATGTTTAATAGCCATTTGGATGGATACATGAATAGGGAAGTTTTGGAGGGATATGGGCCAGGAGCAGGCAGGTGGGACTAGTTTAGTTTGGGATTATGTTCAGCATGGACTGGTTGGGCCGAAGGGTCTGTTTCTGTGCTGGATGACTCTACGGCACTTTAGTTTTGAACGAAATATCAGAGTGTGAGGGTAGTATCAGGGAAAGGGGCTAAATATTGGAGGGGAAGTCCTTCATTGGGTCAATGATTATGCAGTAACCGTTCCTTCTCCAGTTGGTATCCTCTGGAAATGAAACTGATTGAAAGATCTGGATGAATGCTTTTCTTCTGCTGCTGACCAGGGAATGCCACATTATTTTGTTTAAGAATTTGAAATAATGATGTGGAGACCTGACCCTAATCTCAATAGACCCCTTCGATGATAGAGACCACGATGATGATATTGTCACAGGAAAATGCTATACTCTGAACAATCAGAGATCAATACTGGTATTTAACATTAATTGACAGCATTTGGGCTGTGCTGCTGTAACCTTTTAAATAAGAATGATGGATATCGGAAAATAAGCAGAGCATTTAACTATTGTCAGGTAGTACAGCAGAATAAATCATTAACAACTGACAATGATCCTGAAATGGTATCAAGCAAACACTCAGTTCCATCGGGAAAGCTGGCTTGTTTTGCAAGGTTGTCAATAAACAAGAGAAGAGTAATCAACCAAAAACTTCAAAATCAATGCTGCTCAGGATGCACTTTTTGAAGTGATGTGTATTAGTGTGAAAGACAGACTGTAGACAGAGATAGTGTGAGTGCACAGTGATAAGGCTAATATTGTTACTCCTGATGATCCATATGAATGAATCATTCCCTTTTACTCACAGTGTGCTGTGCATGTTCATGGACTGACCCTGGGACATGTACGGACTGTGAGTTACCAGCTGGTAGTTAATCACCGATTGTTTATTACACATAAGAACAAAGGATAGAAACAGGAGGCCATTCAGCCCTCGAACCTCTTCCAGCATGCTGTTAGATCTGAATCTAACACGATAACTGCCCTGGTTTCAAATCCCTTACCTAATACGAATCTATGAGCAGTTTTGAAACTTTCACTTGACCTTGATCCTCAGCAGGTATTTGGAGGAAAGCGTTTTCAGTTAGTGTCTGCCTCAAATAATACAAGCTCTAAAATCACAGATCGCATCAAACCGGGCCACTGAGCCAGAGCTGGAAGGCGGGATAGATTGAAAATGTTGGAACTGTTCTCCTTGGAGAGAAGGTTGAGAGGAAATCTGAAAGAGATTTTTGGAATCATTGGCGAACTGATAAAGTAGATGGAGAGAAGCTGTTTCCACCCAGTAACAGGAAGCAGAGTGAGAAGAGACATCGACTTACTGATTTACAAGAGGAGCAAATGTAATGTGAGAAAAAGCCTTTTTCACACAGCCAGTCACTATGGTCTGGAAAGCACTGCCTGGAAATTGGATGGGGGCAGGTTCCACTGAGGTATTCCAGAGGGGCATTGGATGATTATTTGAATATTAATGCAATGCAGGGATTTCGGAAAAAGGCAGGAGGCTGGCTTTGGGTAATGATGCTTATTGGAAGAGCCAGTATAGGCACAGTAGGCTGAATGGCCTCCTGCTGTACTATAATGATTCTGTGTTTTCTGTGGTTGTGTGAATTGGGTGGACAGATCATTTTTGGTCTTGGTGAATGTTCACTATCCCTATGTTCCCACCTGGGGCTCTGGCACTGGGAGTGGGGAGCCTGGTCAAGCCCTTCCTTCAGAGGCTGATGGGAACCTTGACTACTCTCAGGGTAAAGGCTGAGTTACAGCAGCTCCTTAGTGGGTGGGAAAGAGGAGTCAAACTGCAAATCTGGCCGTCGTCCTACTACAGACTACAAGAGGTTAAAGTGCAACAAAAAACTGGATAGAACCAGCCATCTGCTGCGAAGAGTGTGTATATAAATTAAGTATCTACATTGTCTCTGCTTTTTATTACCCAGAGAGCTTCCTCTGATTAAATGGTATAAATTGAAAACATTCTGACCTTTTGGTTGTGTCTTTGAAAGGGGAGAAGGATATGGAAAGTCAGAATGAATCATCCCATTATTTTTGATTAATCTTTTCGACCACATTCCACAGTCTTTGACCTTCTTTGATATTTATCGTACAGTTCCTTTCACAGAGCCGGAGGAGGTGACTTATCCTACACCATTCCCTCACACCCTCTATCCTGCTGCCTCAGTTAATTTATAGCTGACATTTCTTTCAATAGCATTTTGTTCTAACTTTCTTGTACATTTTTACTTTCTGCCTTTCAAACCCCACCTTTTCTGTCTCAAACCCTACCTCATTCTTTATCCACCTTCATTTTTGTGTTCCTCTTGCTCTCCACCCTCTCATTTATTTTACCTCTTTGCTCCAGCTCTGATTCTATTTCTCACCATCATACTGTTTCTCTTTTTTGTATCCCTCATACTCTATCTCTCACAGTTTGGTTCTGCCTGTCTCTGTTGCTCTTTGGTCCTCTCTTGACCTCTGTTAGATTGACCCACAATGCCCTTAGAGAGGGAGTTCTAGGATTTTGACCCAGTGACAATGAAGGAATGCCGATATATTTCCAAGTCAGGATGGTGAGTGACTCGGAGGGGAACTTGCAGAGGGTGGTGTTCCCATGTATCTGCTGCCCTTGTCCTTCTGGATGGAAGTGTGTGGATTTGGAAGGTGCTGTCTGAGGATCTTTGGTGAACTTCCACACTACCTCTTGTAGATAGTACACACTGCTGCCCCTGAGCCTTGGTGGTGGAGGGAGTGGGATGTTTGTGAATGTGGTCTAAGAGTCATACAGCATGGAAACAGTCCACACCGACCATGTTCCCAAACTAAACTAGTTCCATGTTCTATTCATGTATTTATCCAAATGTCTGTTAAACATTGTAACTGTACCTGCATCTTCCCCCAGCAGTTCACTCCCCACACAAACCACTCTCTGTGTAAAAATATTATCCCTCATGTCCTTTTTAAATCTTTCTCCTCTCACCTTAAAAATTAGCCCCCCAGGTTTTGAATTCTCCCATGTTTGGGGAAAGACCCTAGTCCTCCACCCTATCTAAGCCCCTCATGATTTTACAAGCCTCAATAAAGTCACTCCTCAACCTCCTATGCTCCAATGAAGTAAGTCCAAGCCTTTCCATTCTATTTTTATATTTCAAACCCTCCATTCCCTGGTAAATCTTTCTGAACCCTCTCCAGTTTAATAAATCTTTCCGGAACAGGGTGACCAGACTGCACACAGTACTCCAGAAGAAGCCTTACCAATGTTCTGTCCAACCTCACCGTGACATCCCCACTTCCTATATTCAATGAGCTGAGCAATGAAGGTAAGTGTGCTAAACACCTCTTTAACCACTCTGTCTACCTGTGATGCAAATTTCAAAGAATTATGTACCTGAATGTCTCTGTTCCACATTACCCAGGGCCCTTCCTGGGTAATGTGGAACGGCACGGTAGCACAGTGGTTAGCACTGCTGCTTCACAGCGCCAGAGACCCGGGTTCAGTTCCCGCCTCAGGCGACTCTCTGTGTGGAGTTTGCACATTCTCCCCGTGTCTGCGTGGGTTTCCTCCGGGTGCTCCGGTTTCCTCCCACAATCCAAAAAATGTGCAGGGGTTAGGTGAATTGGCCATGCTAAATTGCCCGTAGTGTTAGGTGAAGTGGTAAATGTAGGAGAATGGGTCTAGGTGGGTTACGCTTCGGCGGGTCGGTGTGGACTTGTTGGGCCGAAGGGCCTGTTTCCACACTGTAAGTAATCTAATCTAATCTAATCTTCCATTAACTGGATAAGTCTTGCCCTTGGTTGTTATTTCTCCAAATTAAACTCCATCTGCCACTCCTCAGCCCATTGACCCAATTGATCAACATCCCTTTGTATTCTTAGATAACCTTTTTCACTGTCTACTATACCCCCAAATTTGGTGTCACCTGCAAATTTACTAACCATGCCTCCTATATTGTCATCCAAATCATTTACATAAATCACAAACCAAAGTGGATCCCGTACTGATCCCTGTGGAACACCGCTGGTCACAGGCCTCCAGTCCAATAGATACAGAGTAAAGCTCCCTCTACGCTGTCCCCCATCAAACACTCCCAGGGACGGGGACGGCACGGGGTTAGATAAAGAACGTTCAGATATTGTTATTGGGTGGGGATGAGACAACGATTACAGCATGGACAAGTCATATTATCTCTGGAAAGAACTTCAAATTTTATTTTTTAGATATCTGTTTTGACTTTCCCATTCAACCTTCCTGCTGTTTGGCAGAGTGTATCAGAGCAGGTAGGGAGTCTGTAATTGTTCTCACCCAATGGTGACTGCCAGCCAGCTAGCAATACCATCGCTCACTGTGATGGACTGAATGGCCTGGAGGTGTAAACACTTCTCACACTCCAGCTTTCCCAACACTCAGCACCATACAACCACACCTTCAGACGGAATAACTGTAGTCGATTAATGGCAACTGCACACATCCCTGATGAAGAGTTTTTGCCTGAAACATCAACTCTCCTGCTCCTCGGATGCTGCCTGACCTGCTGTGCTTTTCCAGCACCACACTCTTGACTGCAGTCAATTAATGTTTGCTCAGATTGTACCAGGCTTTGAGTAAAGGGAGTGATTGGAGGATTGGGAAAGGATACTCAGCAGAGATGGTCCCAAGAGCGGCTGCTGTTGAGCCTAGGCAGAGATAGCAGCTTTAAGTGGGGAGGAGAGAGGAGAGAAAGGGCAGGGGCATGTCATTGTGTTGCTGTGTAACGAGAGGCATGCTGTGTCAGAGTCTGAGTACCTGTGGGCCCGTGAAGGGTTTGTGCTGATCAGTGTTGAGGCAGCGTCTTTGTAAGACAAGACTTTGATATTCTCATTTCATTAGTAACACACACCACACACAGTTACTCACCTAGTGATTTTGGGTCAGGTTTTTGAGAGTTTCATGTGAGATTGTGACAAAGAAATATAAAGGTGGGCTGCGTGTGTTGGGGGGGGGGGGGGGGGGGTGGTGGGGGTGGGGTGGGCTGTGTGTGTTGGGGCTGGGGATGGGGGTGGAGATGGGGTGGGCTGTGTGTGTTGGGGCTGGGGATGGGGGTGGTGAGGGGTTGGGCTGTGTGTGTTGGGGCTGGGGATGGGGGTGTGTGAGGTGGGCTGTGTGTGTTGGGGCTGGGGATGGGGGTGTGTGAGGTGGGCTGTGTGTGTTGGGGCTGGGGATGGGGGTGTGTGAGGTGGGCTGTGTGTGTTGGGGCTGGGGATGGGGGTGGTGAGGGGTTGGGCTGTGTGTGTTGTTGTGGGGGATGGGGTGGTGAGGGTTTGGGCTGTGTGTGTTGGGGCTGGGAATGGGTGTGGTGAGGGGTTGGGCTGTGTGTGTTGGGGCTGGGGATGGGGGTGGTGAGGGGTTGGGCTGTGTGTGTTGGGGCTGGGGATGGGTGTGTGTGAGGTGGGCTGTGTGTGTTGGGGCTGGGATGGGGGTGTGTGAGGTGGGCTGTGTGTGTTGGGGCTGGGGATGGGGGTGGTGAGGGGTTGGGCTGTGTGTGTTGGGGCTGGGGATGGGGGTGGTGAGGGGTTGGGCTGTGTGTGTTGGGGCTGGGGATGGGGGTGGTGAGGGGTTGGGCTGTGTGTGTTGGGGCTGGAGATGGGGGTGCTGAGGGGTTGGGCTGTGTGTGTTGGGGTGGGGGTGGGGTGGTGAGGGGTTGGGGTGTGTTGGGGTGGGGGTGGGGTGGTGAGGGGTTGGGCTGTGTGTTGGGGCTGGGGGTGGGGGTGGTGAGGGGTTGGGCTGTGTGTTGGGGTGGGGATGGGGGTGGTGAGGGGTTGGGCTGTGTGTTGGGCTGGGGATGGGGGTGCTGAGGGGTTGGGCTGTGTGTGTTGGGGTGGGGGTGGGGTGGTGAGGGGTTGGGCTGTGTGTGTTGAGGCTGGGGATGGGGGTGCTGATAGGTGGGGCTGTGTGTGTTGGGGCTGGGGATGGGGTGGAGGTGGGGTGGTCTGTGTGTGTTGGGGTGGGGGGTGGGGGTGCTGAGGGGTTGGGCTGTGTGTGTTGGGCCTGGGGATGGGGGTGCTGAGGGGTTGGACTGTGTGTGTTGGGGCTGGGGATGGGGGTGCTGAGGGGTTGGGCTGTGTGTGTTGAGGCTGGGGATGGGGGTGCTGAGGGGTTGGGCTGTGTGTGTTGGGGCTGGGGATGGGGTGGAGATGGGGTGGTCTGTGTGTGTTGGGGTGGGGGGTGGGGGTGCTGAGGGGTTGGGCTGTGTGTGTTGGGCCTGGGGATGGGGGTGCTGAGGGGTTGGACTGTGTGTGTTGGGGCTGGGGATGGGGGTGCTGAGGGGTTGGGCTGTGTGTGTTGGGGCTGGGGTTGGGGGTGCTGAGGGGTTGGGCTGTGTGTGTTGGGGCTGGGGATGGGGTGGAGATGGGGTGGTCTGTGTGTGTTGGGGTGTGGGGTGGGGGTGCTGAGATGCAGCTTAGTATTTAACTGTTGAAGAAACACAAATGAGTTTTTAATTTCCTGACAATGATCCTCCTTCAATATCACCAAAAACAACTGGTCTCTTGCGTATCTTATTGCCGTTCTTGGGATCTTGCTGTGTAATAATGGCCATTCACAGTGAGTTCAGGCTCTGAATCATTAGGTCGGAAGCACTGCAATCTGTGTAGTCACTGTAAAAAAAAGCTTTCTCATTTTTTCTAAATGGACACAGATAAATTAGGAAGTGGAGTTGATAAGTTGAGGGTTATTAAATAAAGGCAGTGAGTTATAGTAACAGACAGAAAGGCAGAGAAGGAGGTAAAGGAAAGGCTCAAGAAATAGAAGCAGTTAGTATAAGTAAAGGTATAAAGGGAGAAAAGGTGGAGAAACAGAGAAACAGATTGAGAACGAGGCAGCAATACGGTAGAGAAAAGGCCTGAAAAACAAGGCCCGAGCTCCTGTATTCACCTGCACTAGTTCCTGTGTTCACCTGCTCGAACTCCTGTGTTGAAACTTTATTGCTGGAACAGCACAGCAGGTCAGGCAGCATCCAGGGAACAGGAGATTCGACGTTTCGGGCACAGGCCCTTCTTCAGGAATTCCTGTAATCACCTGCCTGAGCTCCTGTGTTCACCTGTCTGGGCTCCTGTGTCCACCTGCTTGAACTCCTGTATTCCCCTGCCCGACCTCCTCTATTCACCTGCCCTATCTCCTGTGTTCACCTGCCCGAGCTCCTGTGTTCACCTGCCCGAGCTCCTGTGTTCACCTGCCCGAGCTCCTGTGTTCACCTGCCCTATCTCCTGTATTCACCTGCTGAGCTCCTGTGTTCACCTGCCCGAGCTCCTGTATTCACCTGCCCGAGCTCCTGTATTCACCTGCCCGAGCTCCTGTGTTCACCTGCCCTATCTCCTGTATTCACCTGCTGAGCTCCTGTGTTCACCTGCCCTAGCTCCTGTGTTCACCTGCCCTAGCTCCTGTATTCACCTGCCCTAGCTCCTGTATATTCACTGGCTCTATCTCCTGTGTTCATCTGCCCTAGCTCCTGTGTTCACCTGCCCTAGCTCCTGTATTCACCTGCCCTAACTCCTGTATATTCACTGGCTCTATCTCCTGTGTTCACCTGCCCGAGCTCCTGTGTATTCACCTGCCCGAGCCTCCTGTATTTACCTGCCCGAGCTCCTGAGTTCACCTGCCTGAGCTCCTGTGTTCACCTGCCCGAGCTCCTGTGTTCACCTGCCCTAGCTCCTGTGTTCACCTGCCCTAGCTCCTGTGATCACCTGCCCGATCTCCTGTGATCACCTGCCCGATCTCCTGTGATCACCTGCCCGAGCACCTGTGTTCACCTGCCCGAGCTCCTGTGATCACCTGCCCGATCGCCTGTATTCACCTGCCCAAGCCACTGTGTTCACCTGCCCTACCTCTTGAATTCACCTGTCCAAGCTCCTGTGTTCACCTGCCCGAGCTCCTGTGTTCACCTGCCCGATCTCCTGTATTCACCTGCCCGAGCCACTGTGTTCACCTGCCCTACCTCTTGAATTCACCTGTCCAAGCTCCTGTGTTCACCTGCCCGAGCTCCTGTGTTCAACTGCCCTAGCTCCTGTGTTCACCTGCCTGAGCTCCTGTATTCACCTGCCCGAGCTCCTGTGTTCACCTGCCCGAGCTCCTGTGATCACCTGTCCGAGCTCCTGTGTTCACCTGCCCGAGCACCTGCGTTCACCTACCCTAGCTTCTGCGTTCACCTGCCCTAGCTCCTGTGTTCACCTGCCCTACCTCTTGTATTCACCTGTCTGAGCTCCTGTGTTCACCTGCCCGAGCTCCTGTGCTCACCTGCCCGATCTCCTGTATTCACCTGCCTTAGCTCCTGTGTTCACCTGCCCGAGCTCCTGTGTTCACCTGTCTGGGCTCCTGTATTCACCTGCCTGAGCTCCTGTGTACACCTGCCCGAGCTCCTGTGTTCACCTGCATGAGCTCCTGTGCTCACCTGTCTGGGCTCCTGTGTCCACCTGCCTGACTTCTTGTGCTCACCTGCCTGAGCTCCTGTATTCACCTGCCCGAGCTCCTGTGTTCACCTGCCCGAGCTCATGTATTCACCTGCCCTACCTCCTGTATTCACCTGCCCTAGCTCCTCTGTTCACCTGCCCGAGCTCCTGTGTACAATAGTCCGAGCTCTTGTGTTCACCTGCCCGAGCTCCTGTATTCACCTGTCTGGGCTCCTGTGTCCACCTGCCCGAGCTCCTGTGTTCACCTGCCCGAGCTCCTGTGTTCACCTGTCCGAGCACCTGTGTTCACCTGTCTGAGCTCTTGCGCTCACCTGCCTGAGCTCCTGTATTCACCTGCCCTACCTCTTGAATTCACCTGCCCGATCTCCTGTGTTCACCTGCCTGAGCTCTAGTGTTCACCTGCCCTAGCTCCTGTGTTCACCTGCCCGAGCTCCTGTGATCACCTGCCTGAGCTCCTGTATTCACCTGCCCGATCTCCTGTGTTCACCTGCCTGAGCTCTAGTGTTCACCTGCCCTAGCTCCTGTGTTCACCTGCCCGAGCTCCTGTGATCACCTGCCTGAGCTCCTGTATTCACCTGCCCGATCTCCTGTGTTCACCTGCCCGATCTCCTGTGTACACCTGCCTGAGCTCCTGTATTCACCTGCCCGATCTCCTGTGTTCACCTGCCCGAGCTCCTGTATTCACCTGCCCGAGCTCCTGTATTCACCTGCTGAGCTCTAGTGTTCACCTGCCCGAGCTCCTGTATTCACCTGCCCGAGCACCTGCGTTCACCTGCCCTAGCTCCTGCGTTCACCTGCCCTAGCTCCTGCGTTCACCTGCCCTAGCTCCTGTATTCACCTGCCCTACCTCTTGTATTCACCTGTCCGAGCTCCTGTGTACACCTGCCTGAGCTCCTGTGTTCACCTGTCCAAGCTCCTGTGTTCACCTGCCTGAGCTCTAGTGTTCACCTGCCTGAGCTTCTGTGTTCACCTGCCCGAGCTTCTGTGTTCACCTGACCTAGCTCCTGTGTTCACCTGCCCGAACTCCTCTATTCACCTGCCCGAGCTTCTGTGTTCACCTGCCTGAGCTCCTGTGATCACCTGTCCTAGCTCCTGTGATCACCTGTCCTAGCTCCTGTGTTCACCTGCCCTAGACCTGTATTCACCTGTCCGAGCTCCTGTGTTCACCTGTCCTAGCTCCTGTGATCACCTGTCCTAGCTCCTGTGTTCACCTGCCCTAGACCTGTATTCACCTGTCCGAGCTCCTGTGTTCACCTGCCTGAACTTTGGTATTCTCCTACCTGAAACCCTGTGTTCACCTGCCTGAGCTCCAGTATTCACCTGCCCGATCTCCTGTGTTCACCTTCCCAAGCTCCTGTGTTCACCTCCCTGAGCTCCTGTGTTAACTTGCCTGAGCTTCTGTATTCTCCTACCCGAACCCCTGTGTTCACCTGCCGGAGCTCCGGCGATCACCTGCCCTAGCTCCTGTATTCACCTGCCCGAGCTCCTGTGTTCATCTGCCCTAGCTCCTGTGTTCACCTGCCCGAGCTCCTGTGTTCAACTGCCCTAGCTCCTGTGTTCACCTGCCTGAGCTCCTGTATTCACCTGCCCGAGCTCCTGTGTTCACCTGCCCGAGCTCCTGTGATCACCTGTCCGAGCTCCTGTGTTCACCTGCCCGAGCACCTGCGTTCACCTACCCTAGCTTCTGCGTTCACCTGCCCTAGCTCCTGTGTTCACCTGCCCTACCTCTTGTATTCACCTGTCTGAGCTCCTGTGTTCACCTGCCCGAGCTCCTGTGCTCACCTGCCCGATCTCCTGTATTCACCTGCCTTAGCTCCTGTGTTCACCTGCCCGAGCTCCTGTGTTCACCTGTCTGGGCTCCTGTATTCACCTGCCTGAGCTCCTGTGTACACCTGCCCGAGCTCCTGTGTTCACCTGCATGAGCTCCTGTGCTCACCTGTCTGGGCTCCTGTGTCCACCTGCCTGACTTCTTGTGCTCACCTGCCTGAGCTCCTGTATTCACCTGCCCGAGCTCCTGTGTTCACCTGCCCGAGCTCATGTATTCACCTGCCCTACCTCCTGTATTCACCTGCCCTAGCTCCTCTGTTCACCTGCCCGAGCTCCTGTGTACAATAGTCCGAGCTCTTGTGTTCACCTGCCCGAGCTCCTGTATTCACCTGTCTGGGCTCCTGTGTCCACCTGCCCGAGCTCCTGTGTTCACCTGCCCGAGCTCCTGTGTTCACCTGTCCGAGCACCTGTGTTCACCTGTCTGAGCTCTTGCGCTCACCTGCCTGAGCTCCTGTATTCACCTGCCCTACCTCTTGAATTCACCTGCCCGATCTCCTGTGTGCACCTGCCTGAGCTCTAGTGTTCACCTGCCCTAGCTCCTGTGTTCACCTGCCCGAGCTCCTGTGATCACCTGCCTGAGCTCCTGTATTCACCTGCCCGATCTCCTGTGTTCACCTGCCTGAGCTCTAGTGTTCACCTGCCCTAGCTCCTGTGTTCACCTGCCCGAGCTCCTGTGATCACCTGCCTGAGCTCCTGTATTCACCTGCCCGATCTCCTGTGTTCACCTGCCCGATCTCCTGTGTACACCTGCCTGAGCTCCTGTATTCACCTGCCCGATCTCCTGTGTTCACCTGCCCGAGCTCCTGTATTCACCTGCCCGAGCTCCTGTATTCACCTGCTGAGCTCTAGTGTTCACCTGCCCGAGCTCCTGTATTCACCTGCCCGAGCACCTGCGTTCACCTGCCCTAGCTCCTGCGTTCACCTGCCCTAGCTCCTGCGTTCACCTGCCCTAGCTCCTGTATTCACCTGCCCTACCTCTTGTATTCACCTGTCCGAGCTCCTGTGTACACCTGCCTGAGCTCCTGTGTTCACCTGTCCAAGCTCCTGTGTTCACCTGCCTGAGCTCTAGTGTTCACCTGCCTGAGCTTCTGTGTTCACCTGCCCGAGCTTCTGTGTTCACCTGACCTAGCTCCTGTGTTCACCTGCCCGAACTCCTCTATTCACCTGCCCGAGCTTCTGTGTTCACCTGCCTGAGCTCCTGTGATCACCTGTCCTAGCTCCTGTGATCACCTGTCCTAGCTCCTGTGTTCACCTGCCCTAGACCTGTATTCACCTGTCCGAGCTCCTGTGTTCACCTGTCCTAGCTCCTGTGATCACCTGTCCTAGCTCCTGTGTTCACCTGCCCTAGACCTGTATTCACCTGTCCGAGCTCCTGTGTTCACCTGCCTGAACTTTGGTATTCTCCTACCTGAAACCCTGTGTTCACCTGCCTGAGCTCCAGTATTCACCTGCCCGATCTCCTGTGTTCACCTTCCCAAGCTCCTGTGTTCACCTCCCTGAGCTCCTGTGTTAACTTGCCTGAGCTTCTGTATTCTCCTACCCGAACCCCTGTGTTCACCTGCCGGAGCTCCGGCGATCACCTGCCCTAGCTCCTGTATTCACCTGCCCGAGCTCCTGTGTTCATCTGCCCTAGCTCCTGTGTTCACCTGCCCTAGCTCCTGTGTTCACCTGTCCAAGCTCCTTTGTTCACCTGCCTGAGCTCCTGTATTCACCTGCCTGAGCTCCTGTGCTCAACCGCCTGAGCTCTAGTGTTCACCTGCCCTAGCTCCTGTGTTCACCTGCCTGAGCTCCTGTATTCACCTGCCCGATCTCCTGTGTTCACCTGCCTGAGCTCTAGTGTTCACCTGCCCGAGCTCCTGTTATCACCTGCCTGAGCTCCTGTATTCACCTGCCCAAGCTCCTGTATTCACCTGCCCGAGCTCCTGTGTTCACCTGTCCTAGCTCCTGTGTTCACCTGCCCTAGCTCCTGTGTTCACCTGCCCGATCTCCTGTATTCACCTGCCTGAGCTCCTGTATTCACCTGTCCGAGCTCCTGTGTTCACCTGCCCGAGCACCTGCGTTCACCTGCCCTAGCTCCTGTGTTCACCTGCCCTACCTCTTGTATTCACCTGTCTGAGCTCCTGTGTACACCTGCCTGAGCTTCTGTATTCTCCTACCCTAGCCCCTGTGTTCATCTGCCTGAGCTCCTGTGTTCACCTGCCCGAGCTCCTGTGTTCACCTGCCCGAGCTCCTGTGCTCACCTGCCCGAGCTCCTGTGATCACCTGCCCGATCTCCTGTGTTCACCTGCCTGAGCTCTAGTGTTCACCTGCCCTAGCTCCTGTGTTCACCTGCCTGAGCTCCTGTATTCACCTGCCCAAGCTCCTGTATTCACCTGCCCGAGCTCCTGTGTTCACCTGTCCTAGCTCCTGTGTTCACCTGCCCGATCTCCTGTATTCACCTGCCCAAGCTCCTGTGTTCAACTGCCCTAGCTCCTGTGTTCACCTGCCCGATCTCCTGTATTCACCTGCCTGAGCTCCTGTATTCACCTGTCCGAGCTCCTGTGTTCACCTGCCCGAGCACCTGCGTTCACCTGCCCTACCTCTTGTATTCACCTGTCTGAGCTCCTGTGTACACCTGCCTGAGCTTCTGTATTCTCCTACCCTAGCCCCTGTGTTCATCTGCCTGAGCTCCTGTGTTCACCTGCCCGAGCTCCTGTGCTCACCTGCCCGAGCTCCTGTGTTCACCTGCCCGAGCTCCTGTGTTCACCTGCCCGAGCTCCTGTGCTCACCTGCCCGAGCTCCTGTGTTCACCTGCCCGAGCTCCTGTGCTCACCTGCCCGAGCTCCTGTATTCACCTGCCCGAGCTCCTGTATTCACCTGCCTGAGCTCTAGTGTTCACCTGCCCTAGCTCCTGTGTTCACCTGCCCGAGCTCCTGTGATCACTTGCCTGAGCTCCTGTATTCACCTGCCTGAGCTCTAGTGTTCACCTGCCCTAGCTCCTGTGTTCACCTGCCTGAGCTCCTGTATTCACCTGCCTGAGCTCTAGTGTTCACCTGCCCTAGCTCCTGTGTTCACCTGCCCGAGCTCCTGTGATCACCTGCCTGAGCTCCTGTATTCACCTGCCTGAGCTCTAGTGTTCACCTGCCCGAGCTCCTGTGATCACCTGCCTGAGCTCCTGCGTTCACCTGCCCGAGCTCCTGTGTACACCTGCCTGAGCTCTAGTGTTCACCTGCCCGAGCTCCTGTGATCACCTGCCTGAGCTCCTGTGTTCACCTGCCCTAGCTGCTGTGTTCACCTGCCCGAGCTCCTGTGTTCACCTGCCTGAGCTCTAGTGTTCACCTGCCCTAGCTCCTGTGTTCACCTGCCCGAGCCCCTGTGATCACCTGCCTGAGCTCCTGTGTTCACCTGCCCGAGCTCCTGTATTCACCTGCCCGAGCTCCTGTGTTCACCTGCCTGAGCTCTAGTGTTCACCTGCCGTAGCTCCTGTGATCACCTGCCTGAGCTCCTGTGTTCACCTGCCCGAGCTCCTGTATTCACCTGCCCGAGCTCCTGTGATCACCTGCCTGAGCTCTAGTGTTCACCTGCCTGAGCTCCTGTATTCACCTGCCCGAGCTCCTGTGTTCACTTGCCTGAGCTCCTGTGTTCACCTGCCCGAGCTCCTGTGATCACCTGCCTGAGCTCTAGTGTTCACCTGCCTGAGCTCCAGTATTCACCTGCCCGAGCTCCTGTGTTCACTTGCCTGAGCTCCTGTGTTCACCTGCCTGAGCTCCTGTGTTCTCCTGCACGATCTCCTGTATTCACCTGCCCGAGCTCATGTATTCACCTGCCCTACGTCCTGTATTCACCTGCCTGAGCTCCTCTGTTCACCTGCCCTAGCTCCTCTGTTCACCTGTCCTAGCTCCTGTGTACAACAGTCCGAGCTCCTGTGTTCACCTGCCTTAGATCCTGCGTTCACCTGTCCTAGCTCTTGTGTTCACCTGCCCGAGCTCCTGTGATCACCTGCCTGAGCTCTAGTGTTCACCTGCCTGAGCTCCTGTATTCACCTGCCTGAGCTCCAGTATTCACCTGCCCGAGCTCCTGTGTTCACTTGCCTGAGCTCCTGTGTTCACCTGCCTGAGCTCCTGCGTTCACCTGTCCTATCTCCTGTATTCACCTGCCCGAGCTCCTGTATTCACCTGCCCGAGCTCCTGTATTCACCTGCCCTAGCTCCTGTGTTCACCTGCCCGAGCTCCTGTGTTCACCTGCCTGAGCTCCTGTGATCACCTGCCCGAGCTCCTGTGTTCACCTGCCCGAGCTCCTGTATTCACCTGCCCGAGCTCCTGTGATCACCTGCCTGAGCTCCTGTATTCACCTGCCCGAGCTCCTGTGTTCACCTGCCCGAGCTCCTGTATTCACCTGCCCGAGCTCCTGTGTTCACCTGCCCGAGCTCCTGTGTTCACCTGCCCGAGCTCCTGTGATCACCTGCCTGAGCTCCTGTATTCACCTGCCCGAGCTCCTGTGTTCACCTGCCCGAGCTCCTGTATTCACCTGCCCGAGCTCCTGTGTTCACCTGCCCGAGCACCTGTGTTCACCTGTCTGAGCTCTTGCGCTCACCTGCCTGAGCTCCTGTATTCACCTGCCCTAGCTCCTGTGTTCACCTGCCCGAGCTCCTGTGTTCACCTGCCTGAGCTCCTGTGATCACCTGCCCGAGCTCCTGTGTTCACCTGCCCGAGCTCCTGTATTCACCTGCCCGAGCTCCTGTGTTCACCTGCCCGAGCTCCTGTATTCACCTGCCCGAGCTCCTGTGTTCACCTGCCCGAGCTCCTGTGATCACCTGCCCGAGCTCCTGCGTTCACCTGCCCTAGCTCCTGTATTCACCTGTCCGAGCTCCTGTGTTCACCTGCCCGATCTCCTGTGTTCACCTGCCTGAGCTCCTGTGTTCACCTGCCTGAGCTCCTGTGATCACCTGCCCGAGCTCCTGTGTTCACCTGCCCGATCTCCTGTATTCACCTGCCCGAGCTCCTGTATTCTCCTACCCGAACCCCTGTGTTCACCTGCCTGAGCTCTAGTGTTCACCTGCCCGAGCACCTGCGTTCACCTGCCCTAGCTCCTGTGTTCACATGTCTGGGCTCCTGTAGTCACCTGCTCGAACTCCTGTGTTCACCTGCCCTAGCTCCTGCGTTCACCTGCCCTAGCTCCTGTATTCACCTGTCCGAGCTCCTGTGTACACCTGCCTGAGCTCCTGTGTTCACCTGCCCGAGCTGCTGTGTTCACCTGCCCGAGCTCCTGTGTTCACCTGCCTGAGCTCTAGTGTTCACCTGCCCGATCTCCTGTATTCACCTGCCCGATCTCCTGTATACACCTGCCTGAGCTCTAGTGTTCACCTGCCTGAGCTTCTGTGTTCACCTGCCCGAGCTTCTGTGTTCACCTGCCTGAGCTCTTGAGTTCCCCTGCCCGAGCTCCTGTGTTCACCTGCCCGAGCTCCTGTGTTCACCTGCCCGAGCTCCTGTGTTCACCTGCCCTAGACCTGTATTCACCTGTCCGAGCTCCTGTGTTCTCCTACCTGAGCTCCTGTGTTCACCTCCCTGAGCTCCTGGGTTCACCTTCCCAAGCTCCTGTGTTCACCTCCCTGAGCTCCTGTGTTCACCTCCCTGAGCTCCTGGGTTCACCTTCCCAAGCTCCTGTGTTCACCTCCCTGAGCTCCTGGGTTCACCTGTCTGAGCTCCTGTGTTCACCTCCCTGAGCTCCTGGGTTCACCTGCCCGATCTCCTGTGTTCACCTTCCCAAGCTCCTGTGTTAACTTGCCTGAGCTTCTGTATTCTCCTACCCGAACCCCTGTGTTCACCTGCCGGAGCTCCGGCGATCACCTGCCCTAGCTCCTGTGTTCACCTGCCCGAGCTCCTGTGTTCATCTGCCGTAGCTCCTGTAGTCACCTGCTCGAACTCCTGTGTTCACCTGCCCGAGCACCTGCGTTCACCTACCCTAGCTCCTGTGTTCACCTGCCCTAGCTCCTGTGTTCACATGTCTGGGCTCCTGTAGTCACCTGCTCGAACTCCTGTGTTCACCTGCCCGAGCACATGCGTTCACCTGCCCGAGCACGTGTGTTCACCTGCCCTAGCTCCTGTGTTCACATGTCTGGGCTCCTGTAGTCACCTGCTCGAACTCCTGTGTTCACCTGCCCGAGCACATGCGTTCACCTGCCCGAGCACGTGTGTTCACCTGCCCGAGCACGTGTGTTCACCTGCCCTAGCTCCTGTGTTGACCTGCCCTACCTCTTGTATTCACCTGTCCGAGCTCCTGTGTTCACCTGCCTGAACTTTGGTATTCTCCTACCTGAGACCCTGTGTTCACCTGCCTGAGCTCCAGTATTCACCTGCCCGATCTCCTGTGTTCACCTCCCTTAGCTCCTGTGATCACCTGTCTGAGCTCCTGTGTTAACTTGCCTGAGCTTCTGTGTTCACCTGCCCGATCGCTTGTGTTCACCTTCCCAAGCTCCTGTGTTCACCTCCCTGAGCTCCTGTGTTAACTTGCCTGAGCTTCTGTATTCTCCGACCCGAACCCCTGTGTTCACCTGCCCTAGCTCCTGTGTTCACCTGCCCGAGCTCCTGTGTTCACCTGCCGTAGCTCCTGTAGTCACCTGCTCGAACTCCTGTGTTCACCTGCCCGAGCACCTGCGTTCACCTACCCTAGCTCCTGTATTCACCTGCCCGAGCTCCTGTGTTCACCTGCCTGAGCTCCTGTGTTCACCTGCCCGATCTCCTGTGTTCACCTGCCTGAGCTCCTGTGTTCACCTGCCCGAGCTCCTGTGATCACCTGCCCGAGCTCCTGTGATCACCTGCCCGATCTCCTGTGTTCACCTGCCCGAGCTCCTGTGTTCACCTGCCTGAGTTCCTGTGTTCACCTGCCTGAGCTCCTGTGTTCACCTGCCCGATCTCCTGTGTTCACCTGCCTGAGCTCCTGTGTTCACCTGCCCGAGCTCCTGTGATCACCTGCCCGAGCTCCTGTGTTCACCTGCCTGAGCTCCTGTGTTCACCTGCCCGAGCTCCTGTGTTCACCTGCCCGAGCTCCTGTGATCACCTGCCCGAGCTCCTGTGATCACCTGCCCGATCTCCTGTGTTCACCTGCCCGAGCTCCTGTGTTCACCTGCCTGAGCTCCTGTGTTCACCTGCCCGAGCTCCTGTGATCACCTGCCCGATCTCCTGTGTTCACCTGCCCGAGCTCCTGTGTTCACCTGCCTGAGCTCCTGTGTTCACCTGCCCGATCTCCTGTGTTCACCTGCCCGAGCTCCTGTGTTCACCTGCCTGAGCTCCTGTGTTCACCTGCCCGATCTCCTGTGTTCACCTGCCTGAGCTCCTGTGTTCACCTGCCCGAGCTCCTGTGATCACCTGCCCGAGCTCCTGTGATCACCTGCCCGATCTCCTGTGTTCACCTGCCTGAGCTCCTGTGTTCACCTGCCCGAGCTCCTGTGATCACCTGCCCGAGCTCCTGTGATCACCTGCCCGAGCTCCTGTGTTCACCTGCCTGAGCTCCTGTGATCACCTGCCCAAGCTCCTGTGTTCACCTGCCCGAGCACCTGTGTTCACCTGCCCGAGCTCCTGTATTCACCTGCCCGAGCTCCTGTGCTCACCTACCCTAGCCCCTGTGTTCACCTGCCCGAGCTCCTGTGTTCACCTGCCTGAGCTCTAGTGTTCACCTGCCCGAGCTCCTGTGTTCACCTGCCCTAGCTCCTGTGATCACCTGCCCTAGCTCCTGTGATCACCTGCCCGATCTCCTGTATTCACCTGCCTGAGCTCCTGTATTCACCTGCCCGAGCTCCTGTGTTCACCTGCCCGATCTCCTGTATTCACCTGCCTGAGCTCCTGTATTCACCTGCCCGAGCTCCTGTGTTCACCTGCCCGAGCTCCTGTGTTCACCTGCCTGAGCTCTAGTGTTCACCTGCCCGATCTCCTGTATTCACCTGCCTGAGCTCCTGTATTCACCTGCCCGAGCTCCTGTGTTCACCTGCCCGATCTCCTGTATTCACCTGCCCGAGCTCCTGTGTTCACCTGTCCGAGCTCCTGTGTTCACCTGCCCGAGCTCCTGTGTTCACCTGCCTGAGCTCTAGTGTTCACCTGCCCGATCTCCTGTATTCACCTGCCTGAGCTCCTGTATTCACCTGCCCGAGCTCCTGTGTTCACCTGCCCGAGCTCCTGTGTTCACCTGCCTGAGCTCTAGTGTTTACCTGCCCGATCTCCTGTATTCACCTGCCTGAGCTCCTGTATTCACCTGCCCGAGCTCCTGTGTTCACCTGCCCGATCTCCTGTATTCACCTGCCCGAGCTCCTGTGTTCACCTGTCCGAGCTCTTGTGTTCACCTGCCTGAGCTCCTGTATTCACCTGCCCGAGCTCCTGTGTTCACCTGCCCGATCTCCTGTATTCACCTGCCTGAGCTCCTGTGTTCACCTGCCCGAGCTCCTGTGTTCACCTGCCCGATCTCCTGTATTCACCTGCCTGAGCTCCTGTATTCACCTGCCCGAGCTCCTGTGTTCACCTGCCCGATCTCCTGTATTCACCTGCCCGAGCTCCTGTGTTCACCTGCCCGATCTCCTGTATTCACCTGCCCGAGCCTCTGTGTTCACCTGTCCGAGCTCTTGTGTTCACCTGCCTGAGCTCCTGTATTCACCTGCCCGAGCTCCTGTGTTCACCTGCCCGATCTCCTGTATTCACCTGTCCGAGCTCCTGTGTTCAGTTGCCTGAGCTTCTGTATTCTCCTACCCGAACCCCTGTGTTCACCTGCCCGAGCACCTGCGTTCACCTGCCCTAGCTCCTGCGTTCACCTGCCCTAGCTCCTGTATTCTCCTACCCTAGCCCCTGTGTTCACCTGCCTGAGCTCCTGTATTCACCTGCCCGAGCTCCTGTATTCACCTGCCTGAGCTCTAGTGTTCACCTGCCCGAGCTCCTGTATTCACCTGCCCGATCTCCTGTGTACACCTGCCTGAGCTCTAGTGTGCACCTGCCTGAGCTTCTGTGTTCACCTGACCTAGCTCCTTTGTTCACCTGCCCGAACTCCTGTATTCACCTACCCTAGCCCCTGTGTTCACCTGCCTGAGCTTCTGTGTTCACCTGTCCGAGCTCCTGTGTTCACCTGCCTGAACTTTGGTATTCTCCTACCTGAGACCCTGTGTTCACCTGCCTGAGCTCCAGTATTCACCTGCCCGATCTCCTGTGTTCACCTTCCCAAGCTCCTGTGATCACCTGTCCGAGCTCCTGTGTTCACTTGCCTGAGCTTCTGTATTCTCCTACCCGAACCCCTGTGTTCAACTGCCGGAGCTCCGGCGATCACCTGCCCTAGCTCCTGTATTCACCTGCACTAGCTCCTGTGTTCACCTGCCCGAGCTCCTGTGTTCACCTGCTTGAGCTCCTGTATTCACCTGCCCTAGCTCCTGTGTTCACCTGCCCTACCTCTTGTATTCAACTGTCTGGGCTCCTGTTTTCACCTGCCTGAGCTCCTGTAGTCACCTGCTCGAACTCCTGTGTTCACCTGCCCGAGCTACTGTGTTCACATGCCCTACCTCCTGTGTTCACCTGCCCGAGCTCCTGTGTTCACCTGCCCGAGCTCCTGTGTTCACCTGCGAGCTCCTGTATTCACCTGTCCGAGCACCTGTGTTCACCTGTCTGAGCTCTTGCGCACACCTGCCTGAGCTCCTGTATTCACCTGCCGTAGCTCCTGTGTTCACCTGCCCTACCTCTTGAATTCACCTGTCCAAGCTCCTGTGTTCACCTGCCTGAGCTCCTGTGTTCACCTGCCCGAGCTCCTGTGTTCACCTGCCTGAGCTCCTGTATTCACCTGCCCGATCTCCTGTGTTCACCTGCCTGAGCTCTAGTGTTCACCTGCCCGAGCTCCTGTGATCACCTGCCCGAGCTCCTGTGTTCACCTGCCTGAGCTCTAGTGTTCACCTGCCCGAGCTCCTGTGATCACCTGCCCGAGCTCCTGTGTTCACCTGCCTGAGCTCCTGTATTCACCTGCCCGAGCACCTGCGTTCACCTGCCCTAGCTCCTGCGTTCACCTGCCCGAGCTCCTGTATTCACCCGCCCGAGCACCTGCGTTCACCTGCCCTAGCTCCTGCGTTCACCTGCCTGAGCTCCTGTATTCACCTGCCCGAGCTCCTGTGTTCACCTGTCCGAGCTCCTGTGTTCACCTGTCCGAGCTCCTGGGTTCACCTGTCCGAGCTCCTGTGTTCACCTGTCCGAGCTCCTGGGTTCACCTGTCCGAACCCCTGTGTTCACCTGCCTGAGCTCTAGTGTTCACCTGCCCGAGCTCCTGTATTCACCTGCCCGAGCACCTGCGTTCACCTGCCCTAGCTCCTGCGTTCACCTGCCCTACCTCTTGTATTCACCTGTCCGAGCTCCTGTGATCACCTGCCTGAGCTCTAGTGTGCACCTGCCTGAGCTCCTGTATTCACCTGCCCGAGCTCCTGTATTCACCTGCCCGATCTCCTGTGTTCACCTGTCTGAGCTCCTGTGTTCACCTGACCTAGCTCCTGTGTTCACCTGCCTGAGCTCTTGAGTTCCCCTGCCCGAGTTCCTGTGTTCACCTGCCCGAGCTCCTGTATTCACCTGCCCGATCTCCTGTGTACACCTGCCTGAGCTCCTGTGTTCACCTGACCTAGCTCCTGTGTTCACCTGACCTAGCTCCTGTGTTCACCTGCCTGAGCTCTTGAGTTCCCCTGCCCGAGCTCCTGTGTTCACCTGCCCGAGCTCCTGTGTTCACCTTCCCAAGCCCCTGTGTTCACCTTCCCAAGCTCCTGTGTTCACCTGCCCGAGCTCCTGCGATCACCTGCCCGAGCTCCTGTAGTCACCTGCTCGAACTCCTGTGTTCAACTGCCCAAGCACATGCGTTCACCTGCCTTAGCTCCTGTGATCCCCTGCCCGAGCTCCTGTGTTCACCTGCCCGAGCTCCTGTGTTCACCTGCCCGAGCTCCTGTGTTCACCTGCCCGAGCTCCTGTGATCACCTGCCCGAGCTCCTGTGTTCACCTGCCCGAGCTCCTGTGATCACCTGCCCGAGCTCCTGTATTCACCTGCCTGAGCTCCTGTGTCCACCTGCCCGATCTCCTGTGTTCACCTGCCCGAGCTCCTGTGTTCACCTGCCGTAGCTCCTGTATTCACCTGCCCGAGCCCCTGTATTCACCTGCCTGAGCTCCTGTATTCACCTGCCCGAGCCCCTGTATTCACCTGCCTGAGCTCCTGTATTCACCTGCCTGAGCTCCTGTGTCCACCTGCCCGAGCTCCTGTGTCCACCTGCCCGAGCTCCTGTGTTCACCTGCCCGATCTCCTGTGTTCACCTGCCCGAGCTCCTGTGTTCACCTGCCGTAGCTCCTGTATTCACCTGCCCGATCTCCTGTGTTCACCTGCCTGAGCTCCTGTGTTCACCTGCCCGATCTCCTGTATTCACCTGCCCGAGCTCCTGTGTTCACCTACCCGAGCCCCTGTGTTCACCTGCCCGATCTCCTGTGTTCACCTGTCTGAGCTCTTGCGCTCACCTGCCTGAGCTCCTGTATTCACCTGCCCTAGCTCCTGTGTTCACCTGCCCTACCTCTTGAATTCACCTGTCCAAGCCCCTGTGTTCACCTGCCTGAGCTCTAGTGTTCACCTGCCCGAGCACCTGCGTTCACCTGCCCTAGCTCCTGCGTTCACCTGCCCTAGCTCCTGCGTTCACCTGCCCGATCTCCTGTATTCACCTGCCTGAGCTCCTGTATTCACCTGCCCGAGCTCCTGTGTTCACCTGCCCGAGCTCCTGTATTCACCTGCCTGAGCTCCTGTATTCACCTACCCTAGCCCCTGTGTTCACCTGCCCTAGCTCCTGTATTCACCTGTCCGAGCTCCTGTGTTCACCTGCCCGAGCTCCTGTAATCACCTGCCCTAGCTCCTGTATTCACCTGCCCGAGCTCCTGTGTTCACCTGCCCTAGCCCCTGTGTTCACCTGCCCTAGCTCCTGTATTCACCTGCCCGAGCTCCTGTATTCACCTGCCCTAGCTCCTGTGTTCACCTGCCTGAGCTCCTGTGTTCACCTGCCTGAGCTCCTGTATTCACCTACCCTAGCCCCTGTGTTCACCTGCCCGAGCACCTGTATTCACCTGTCCGAGCTCCTGTATTCACCTGCCTGAGCTCCTGTATTCACCTGCCCTAGCTCCTGTAATCACCTGCCCTAGCCCCTGTGTTCACCTGCCCGAGCCCCTGTGTTCACCTGCCTGAGCTCCTGTATTCACCTACCCTAGCCCCTGTGTTCACCTGCCCTAGCTCCTGTGTTCACCTGCCTGAGCTCCTGTGTTCACCTGCCTGAGCTCCTGTATTCACCTACCCTAGCCCCTGTGTTCACCTGCCCGAGCACCTGTATTCACCTGTCCGAGCTCCTGTATTCACCTGCCCGAGCACCTGCGTTCACCTGCCCTAGCTCCTGCGTTCACCTGCCCGAGCTCCTGTATTCACCTGCCCGAGCACCTGCGTTCACCTGCCCTAGCTCCTGCGTTCACCTGCCTGAGCTCCTGTATTCACCTGCCCGAGCTCCTGTGTTCACCTGTCCGAGCTCCTGTGTTCACCTGTCCGAGCTCCTGGGTTCACCTGTCCGAGCTCCTGTGTTCACCTGTCCGAGCTCCTGGGTTCACCTGTCCGAACCCCTGTGTTCACCTGCCTGAGCTCTAGTGTTCACCTGCCCGAGCTCCTGTATTCACCTGCCCGAGCACCTGCGTTCACCTGCCCTAGCTCCTGCGTTCACCTGCCCTACCTCTTGTATTCACCTGTCCGAGCTCCTGTGATCACCTGCCTGAGCTCTAGTGTGCACCTGCCTGAGCTCCTGTATTCACCTGCCCGAGCTCCTGTATTCACCTGCCCGATCTCCTGTGTTCACCTGTCTGAGCTCCTGTGTTCACCTGACCTAGCTCCTGTGTTCACCTGCCTGAGCTCTTGAGTTCCCCTGCCCGAGTTCCTGTGTTCACCTGCCCGAGCTCCTGTATTCACCTGCCCGATCTCCTGTGTACACCTGCCTGAGCTCCTGTGTTCACCTGACCTAGCTCCTGTGTTCACCTGACCTAGCTCCTGTGTTCACCTGCCTGAGCTCTTGAGTTCCCCTGCCCGAGCTCCTGTGTTCACCTGCCCGAGCTCCTGTGTTCACCTTCCCAAGCCCCTGTGTTCACCTTCCCAAGCTCCTGTGTTCACCTGCCCGAGCTCCTGCGATCACCTGCCCGAGCTCCTGTAGTCACCTGCTCGAACTCCTGTGTTCAACTGCCCAAGCACATGCGTTCACCTGCCCTATCTCCTGTGTTCACCTGCCTTAGCTCCTGTGATCCCCTGCCCGAGCTCCTGTGTTCACCTGCCCGAGCTCCTGTGTTCACCTGCCCGAGCTCCTGTGTTCACCTGCCCGAGCTCCTGTGATCACCTGCCCGAGCTCCTGTGTTCACCTGCCCGAGCTCCTGTGATCACCTGCCCGAGCTCCTGTATTCACCTGCCTGAGCTCCTGTGTCCACCTGCCCGATCTCCTGTGTTCACCTGCCCGAGCTCCTGTGTTCACCTGCCGTAGCTCCTGTATTCACCTGCCCGAGCCCCTGTATTCACCTGCCTGAGCTCCTGTATTCACCTGCCCGAGCCCCTGTATTCACCTGCCTGAGCTCCTGTATTCACCTGCCTGAGCTCCTGTGTCCACCTGCCCGAGCTCCTGTGTCCACCTGCCCGAGCTCCTGTGTTCACCTGCCCGATCTCCTGTGTTCACCTGCCCGAGCTCCTGTGTTCACCTACCCGAGCCCCTGTGTTCACCTGCCCGATCTCCTGTGTTCACCTGTCTGAGCTCTTGCGCTCACCTGCCTGAGCTCCTGTATTCACCTGCCCTAGCTCCTGTGTTCACCTGCCCTACCTCTTGAATTCACCTGTCCAAGCCCCTGTGTTCACCTGCCTGAGCTCTAGTGTTCACCTGCCCGAGCACCTGCGTTCACCTGCCCTAGCTCCTGTGTTCACCTGCCCTAGCTCCTGCGTTCACCTGCCCGATCTCCTGTATTCACCTGCCTGAGCTCCTGTATTCACCTGCCCGAGCTCCTGTGTTCACCTGCCCGAGCTCCTGTATTCACCTGCCTGAGCTCCTGTATTCACCTACCCTAGCCCCTGTGTTCACCTGCCCTAGCTCCTGTATTCACCTGTCCGAGCTCCTGTGTTCACCTGCCCGAGCTCCTGTAATCACCTGCCCTAGCTCCTGTATTCACCTGCCCGAGCTCCTGTGTTCACCTGCCCTAGCCCCTGTGTTCACCTGCCCTAGCTCCTGTATTCACCTGCCCGAGCTCCTGTATTCACCTGCCTGAGCTCCTGTATTCACCTACCCTAGCCCCTGTGTTCACCTGCCCTAGCTCCTGTGTTCACCTGCCTGAGCTCCTGTGTTCACCTGCCTGAGCTCCTGTATTCACCTACCCTAGCCCCTGTGTTCACCTGCCCGAGCACCTGTATTCACCTGTCCGAGCTCCTGTATTCACCTGCCTGAGCTCCTGTATTCACCTGCCCTGGCTCCTGTAATCACCTGCCCTAGCCCCTGTGTTCACCTGCCCGAGCCCCTGTGTTCACCTGCCTGAGCTCCTGTATTCACCTACCCTAGCCCCTGTGTTCACCTGCCCTAGCTCCTGTGTTCACCTGCCTGAGCTCCTGTGTTCACCTGCCTGAGCTCCTGTATTCACCTACCCTAGCCCCTGTGTTCACCTGCCCGAGCACCTGTATTCACCTGTCCGAGCTCCTGTATTCACCTGCCCGAGCACCTGCGTTCACCTGCCCTAGCTCCTGCGTTCACCTGCCCGAGCTCCTGTATTCACCTGCCCGAGCACCTGCGTTCACCTGCCCTAGCTCCTGCGTTCACCTGCCTGAGCTCCTGTATTCACCTGCCCGAGCTCCTGTGTTCACCTGTCCGAGCTCCTGTGTTCACCTGTCCGAGCTCCTGGGTTCACCTGTCCGAGCTCCTGTGTTCACCTGTCCGAGCTCCTGGGTTCACCTGTCCGAACCCCTGTGTTCACCTGCCTGAGCTCTAGTGTTCACCTGCCCGAGCTCCTGTATTCACCTGCCCGAGCACCTGCGTTCACCTGCCCTAGCTCCTGCGTTCACCTGCCCTACCTCTTGTATTCACCTGTCCGAGCTCCTGTGATCACCTGCCTGAGCTCTAGTGTGCACCTGCCTGAGCTCCTGTATTCACCTGCCCGAGCTCCTGTATTCACCTGCCCGATCTCCTGTGTTCACCTGTCTGAGCTCCTGTGTTCACCTGACCTAGCTCCTGTGTTCACCTGCCTGAGCTCTTGAGTTCCCCTGCCCGAGTTCCTGTGTTCACCTGCCCGAGCTCCTGTATTCACCTGCCCGATCTCCTGTGTACACCTGCCTGAGCTCCTGTGTTCACCTGACCTAGCTCCTGTGTTCACCTGACCTAGCTCCTGTGTTCACCTGCCTGAGCTCTTGAGTTCCCCTGCCCGAGCTCCTGTGTTCACCTGCCCGAGCTCCTGTGTTCACCTTCCCAAGCCCCTGTGTTCACCTTCCCAAGCTCCTGTGTTCACCTGCCCGAGCTCCTGCGATCACCTGCCCGAGCTCCTGTAGTCACCTGCTCGAACTCCTGTGTTCAACTGCCCAAGCACATGCGTTCACCTGCCCTATCTCCTGTGTTCACCTGCCTTAGCTCCTGTGATCCCCTGCCCGAGCTCCTGTGTTCACCTGCCCGAGCTCCTGTGTTCACCTGCCCGAGCTCCTGTGTTCACCTGCCCGAGCTCCTGTGATCACCTGCCCGAGCTCCTGTGTTCACCTGCCCGAGCTCCTGTGATCACCTGCCCGAGCTCCTGTATTCACCTGCCTGAGCTCCTGTGTCCACCTGCCCGATCTCCTGTGTTCACCTGCCCGAGCTCCTGTGTTCACCTGCCGTAGCTCCTGTATTCACCTGCCCGAGCCCCTGTATTCACCTGCCTGAGCTCCTGTATTCACCTGCCCGAGCCCCTGTATTCACCTGCCTGAGCTCCTGTATTCACCTGCCTGAGCTCCTGTGTCCACCTGCCCGAGCTCCTGTGTCCACCTGCCCGAGCTCCTGTGTTCACCTGCCCGATCTCCTGTGTTCACCTGCCCGAGCTCCTGTGTTCACCTGCCATAGCTCCTGTATTCACCTGCCCGATCTCCTGTGTTCACCTGCCTGAGCTCCTGTGTTCACCTGCCCGATCTCCTGTATTCACCTGCCCGAGCTCCTGTGTTCACCTACCCGAGCCCCTGTGTTCACCTGCCCGATCTCCTGTGTTCACCTGTCTGAGCTCTTGCGCTCACCTGCCTGAGCTCCTGTATTCACCTGCCCTAGCTCCTGTGTTCACCTGCCCTACCTCTTGAATTCACCTGTCCAAGCCCCTGTGTTCACCTGCCTGAGCTCTAGTGTTCACCTGCCCGAGCACCTGCGTTCACCTGCCCTAGCTCCTGCGTTCACCTGCCCTAGCTCCTGCGTTCACCTGCCCGATCTCCTGTATTCACCTGCCTGAGCTCCTGTATTCACCTGCCCGAGCTCCTGTGTTCACCTGCCCGAGCTCCTGTATTCACCTGCCTGAGCTCCTGTATTCACCTACCCTAGCCCCTGTGTTCACCTGCCCTAGCTCCTGTATTCACCTGTCCGAGCTCCTGTGTTCACCTGCCCGAGCTCCTGTAATCACCTGCCCTAGCTCCTGTATTCACCTGCCCGAGCTCCTGTGTTCACCTGCCCTAGCCCCTGTGTTCACCTGCCCTAGCTCCTGTATTCACCTGCCCGAGCTCCTGTATTCACCTGCCTGAGCTCCTGTATTCACCTACCCTAGCCCCTGTGTTCACCTGCCCTAGCTCCTGTGTTCACCTGCCTGAGCTCCTGTGTTCACCTGCCTGAGCTCCTGTATTCACCTACCCTAGCCCCTGTGTTCACCTGCCCGAGCACCTGTATTCACCTGTCCGAGCTCCTGTATTCACCTGCCTGAGCTCCTGTATCCACCTGCCCTAGCTCCTGTAATCACCTGCCCTAGCCCCTGTGTTCACCTGCCCGAGCCCCTGTGTTCACCTGCCTGAGCTCCTGTATTCACCTACCCTAGCCCCTGTGTTCACCTGCCCGAGCACCTGTATTCACCTGTCCGAGCTCCTGTGTTCACCTGCCCTAGCTCCTGTAATCACCTGCCCTAGCTCCTGTATTCACCTGCCCGAGCTTCTGTGTTCACCTGCCTGAGCTCTTGAGTTCCCCTGCCCGATCTCCTGTATTCACCTACCCTAGCCCCTGTGTTCACCTGCCCGAGCACCTGTATTCACCTGCCTGAGCTCCTGTATTCACCTGCCCTAGCTCCTGTAATCACCTGCCCTAGCTCCTGTATTCACCTGCCCGAGCTTCTGTGTTCACCTGCCTGAGCTCTTGAGTTCCCCTGCCCGATCTCCTGTGTTCACCTGCCCGAGCTCCTGTGTTCACCTGCCCGAGCTCCTGTGTTCACCTGCCTGAACTTTGGTATTCTCCTACCTGAGACCCTGTGTTCACCTGCCTGAGCTCCAGTATTCACCTGCCCGAGCTCCTGTGTTCACCTCCCTGAGCTCCTGTGTTCACCTGTCCAAGCTCCTGTGTTCACCTGCCTGAGCTCCTGTATTCTCCTACCCGAACCCCTGTGTTCACCTGCCGGAGCTCCGGCGATCACCTGCCCTAGCTCCTGCGTTCACCTGCCCTAGCTCCTGTGTTCACATGTCTGGGCTCCTGTAGTCACCTGCTCGAACTCCTGTGTTCACCTGCCCGAGCACATGCGTTCACCTGCCCTATCTCCTGTGTTCACCTGCCTGAGCTCCTGTATTCACCTGCCTGAACTTTGGTATTCTCCTACCTGAAACCCTGTGTTCACCTGCCTGAGCTCCAGTATTCACCTGCCTGAGCTCTTGTGTTCACCTGCCCGAGCTCCTGTGTCCACCTGCCCTAGCTCCTGTGTTCACCTGCCTGAGCTCCTGTGATCACCTGTCCTAGCTCCTGTGTCCACCTGCCCTAGCTCCTGTGTCCACCTGCCCTAGCTCCTGTGTTCACCTGTCCTAGCTCCTGCGTTCACCTGCCCGAGCTCCTGCGTTCACCTGTCCTAGCTCCTGTGTCCACCTGCCCTAGCTCCTGTGTTCACCTGTCCTAGCTCCTGCGTTCACCTGCCCGAGCTCCTGCGTTCACCTGCCCGAGCTCCTGTGTCCACCTGTCCTAGCTCCTGTGCACTTGTAAAGAGTAAGTGGACTGGTGAAGACCCTCTCTCTCGCCCAGTCCTCAATGTGTGTGGGTGGTACCAATGTCAGGTGCTGTTTGTGAGGGCAGCTTCAAGTGAGATTGTTACTTTCCTCCTCTGACACAGGGACCTCCACATCTGATGTGTGGGGAGAAGGTGGGAGGAGGTGTCTGGTGAAAGAGTCCGCAGTTTGCAATGCTGAGTGTGTGTGTGATAAGAGGAAATCGAGGAGGAGGAGAGTACTTCAGAGAGAGGTTACCTATGTTGGTCTCAGCCATGATCCTCCCGCTGTGCAGAATAACTAAAGTGCATTATTCTAGAGATCAGAGCTGAAATAACTCCACAAGAGCTGATAAACACTCACCAAGTCAACCTTTATTTATACCTGAATTAATGCCAATAGTTAATAGATATATCAGGAGCCTATGGAGGTGACCTGACTACAATGACAGCTTCTGATTGGAGCATAACCTGCCCCTGTGAGAAATCCATGTGACAGTCACACAGTCAGAATGTTAACACTGAGGGATTGGGAACGATGTGGAGTCTGGCTGGGAACAGGGCTGAGAGTTGGTTACCTGCAGAAATTCATCACCATCCTCCACATGCTGGATGCAGTCTGATCTTCACCAACGCATTGATTATGCCACAATTGGAATATTGTGTGCAGTTTCATCCTCCCTGCTATATGGAAGATGTTGTTCAGCTTGAAAGGGTGCAGAAAAGATTTACAAGCGTGTTGTCCAGACTGGAGGGTTTGAGCTATAGGGAGAGGCTGAATAGGCTGGGGCTGTTTTCCCTGCTGTCAGAGACTGAGGGGTGACCTTATAGAGGTTTATAAGGTGATAAGGTGAATAGACAAGGATTTTTACCCCAGGGTAGCAAAGTTCACAACCAGAGGGCATAGGCTTAGGGTGAAAGGGGCAAGATGTAAAAGGAACCTATGGGGCAACTTTTTCACCCAGAGGGTGGTACGTGTATGGAATGAGCTGCCAGAGGAAGTGGTGGAGGCTGGTACAATTACAGCATTTAAAAGGCATCTGTATGTGTACATGAATAGGATGGGTTTAGAGGGATACGGGCTAAGTGCTGGCAAATGGGACTGGATTAATTTAGGATATGTGGATGAGTTAGACCGAAGGGTCTGTTTCCCTGTTGTACAGCTCTATGACTCTATGATCATGGCCACAGACAGTGAGGTGCTATCATCACAGCAATGCTCTTCCCTATCTTCCTCACCTCAACACTCCACCCCATCTCCATGAACACCCCCCTGCTGGAGTAGAGTTTCTCTACAGTGAGAGTGGGAAACTGTTCTACCTGTGTCAAACTCAGTCCAAACCCAAGAACATGCCAGGCTCAGTCATTAAACTGCAGTGTGCAGCCAACAAGGTTCAAACAATCATTGATGACAAAGACATGGGGGCATGTCAGTGATGGTGAGGAGGTGGGGGGGCGGTGCAGAGTGTGTCAGTGATGGTGAGGAGGTGGTGGAGGTGCAGAGTGTGTCAGTGATGGGGGAGGTGGGGGGAGGTGCAGAGTGTGTCAGTGATGGGGGGAGGTGGAGGGAAGGTGCAGAGTGTGTCAGTGATGGGGGAGGTGGGGGGAGGTGCAGAGTGTGTCAGTGATGGGGGGAGGTGGAGGGAAGGTGCAGAGTGTGTCAGTGATGGGGGAGGTGGGGGGAGGTGCAGAGTGTGTCAGTGATGGGGGGAGGTGGAGGGAAGGTGCAGAGTGTGTCAGTGATGGGGGGAGGTGGTGGAGGTGCAGAGTGTGTCAGTGATGGGGGGAGGTGGGGGGAGGTGCAGAGTGTGTCAGTGATGGGGGAGGTGGAGGGAAGGTGCAGAGTGTGTCAGTGATGGGGGGAGGTGGTGGAGGTGCAGAGTGTGTCAGTGATGGGGGGGAGGTGGGGGGAGGTGCAGAGTGTGTCAGTGATGGGGGGGAGGTGGGGGGAGGTGCAGAGTGTGTCAGTGGTGGGGGGGAGGTGGGGGGAGGTGCAGAGTGTGTCAGTGATGGGGGGAGGTGGGGGGAGGTGCAGAGTGTGTCAGTGATGGGGGGGAGGTGGGGGGAGGTGCAGAGTGTGTCAGTGATGGGGGGAGGTGGGTGGAGGTGCAGAGTGTGTCAGTGATGGGGGGGAGGTGGGTGGAGTTGCAGAGTGTGTCAGTGATGGGGGGAGGTGGGTGGAGGTGCAGAGTGTGTCAGTGATGGGGGGAGGTGGTGGAGGTGCAGAGTGTGTCAGTGATGGGGGGAGGTGGGTGGAGGTGCAGAGTGTGTCAGTGATGGGGGGAGGTGGGTGGAGGTGCAGAGTGTGTCAGTGATGGGGGGAGGTGGGTGGAGGTGCAGAGTGTGTCAGTGATGGGGGGGAGGTGGGGGGAGGTGCAGAGTGTGTCAGTGATGGGGGGAGGTGGGTGGAGGTGCAGAGTGTGTCAGTGATGGGGGGGAGGTGGGTGGAGGTGCAGAGTGTGTCAGTGATGGGGGGGAGGTGGGGGGAGGTGCAGAGTGTGTCAGTGATGGGGGGGAGGTGGGTGGAGGTGCAGAGTGTGTCAGTGATGGGGGGGAGGTGGGGGGAGGTGCAGAGTGTGTGAGTGATGGGGGGAGGTGGGGGGAGGTGCAGAGTGTGTCACTGATGGGGGGAGGTGGGTGGAGGTGCAGAGTGTGTCAGTGATGGGGGGAGGTGGGTGGAGGTGCAGAGTGTGTCAGTGATGGGGGGAGGTGGGCGGAGGTGCAGAGTGTGTCAGTGATGGGGGGAGGTGGGTGGAGGTGCAGAGTGTGTCAGTGATGGGGGGAGGTGGGTGGAGGTGCAGAGTGTGTCAGTGATGGGGGGGAGGTGGGTGGAGGTGCAGAGTGTGTCAGTGATGGGGAGGTGGGTGAGGTGCAGAGTGTGTCAGTGATGGGGGGAGGTGGTGGAGGTGCAGAGTGTGTCAGTGATGGGGGGGAGGTGGGTGGAGGTGCAGAGTGTGTCAGTGATGGGGGGGAGGTGGGTGGAGGTGCAGAGTGTGTCAGTGATGGGGGTAGGTGGGTGGAGGTGCAGAGTGTGTCAGTGATGGGGGGGAGGTGGGGGGAGGTGCAGAGTGTGTCACTGATGGTGCGGAGGTGGGTGGAGGTGCAGAGTGTGTCAGTGATGGGGGGAGGTGGGTGGAGGTGCAGAGTGTGTCAGTGATGGGGGGGAGGTGGGGGGAGGTGCAGAGTGTGTCACTGATGGTGCGGAGGTGGGTGGAGATGCAGAGTGTGTCAGTGATGGGGGGAGGTGGGTGGAGGTGCAGAGTGTGTCAGTGATGGGGGAGGTGGGGGGAGGTGCAGAGTGTGTCAGTGATGGGGGAGGTGGGGGGAGGTGCAGAGTGTGTCAGTGATGGGGGGAGGTGGGTGGAGGTGCAGAGTGTGTCAGTGATGGGGTGAGGTGGGGGGAGGTGCAGAGTGTGTCAGTGATGGGGGTAGGTGGGTGGAGGTGCAGAGTGTGTCAGTGATGGGGGGGAGGTGGGTGGAGGTGCAGAGTGTGTCAGTGATGGGGGGAGGTGGGTGGAGGTGCAGAGTGTGTCAGTGATGGGGGGGAGGTGGGTGGAGGTGCAGAGTGTGTCAGTGATGGTGGGGAGGTGGGGGGAGGTGCAGAGTGTGTCAGTGATGGTGGGGAGGTGGGGGGAGGTGCAGAGTGTGTAAGTGATGGGGGGGAGGTGGGTGGAGGTGCAGAGTGTGTCAGTGATGGTGGGGAGGTGGGGGGAGGTGCAGAGTGTGTCAGTGATGGGGGGGAGGTGGGGGGAGGTGCAGAGTGTGTCAGTGATGGGGGGGGCGGTGGGTGGAGGTGCAGAGTGTGTCAGTGATGGTGGGGAGGTGGGGGGAGGTGCAGAGTGTGTCAGTGATGGGGGGAGGTGGGCGGAGGTGCAGAGTGTGTCAGTGATGGGGGGAGGTGGGTGGAGGTGCAGAGTGTGTCAGTGATGGGGGGAGGTGGGTGGAGGTGCAGAGTGTGTCAGTGATGGGGGGGAGGTGGGGGGAGGTGCAGAGTGTGTCAGTGATGGGGGGGAGGTGGGGGGAGGTGCAGAGTGTGTCAGTGATGGGGGGGAGGTGGGTGGAGGTGCAGAGTGTGTCAGTGATGGGGGTGAGGTGGGGGGAGGTGCAGAGTGTGTCAGTGATGGGGGGGAGGTGGGGGGAGGTGCAGAGTGTGTCAGTGATGGGGGGAGGTGGGGGGAGGTGCAGAGTGTGTCAGTGATGGGGGGAGGTGGGTGGAGGTGCAGAGTGTGTCAGTGATGGGGGGAGGTGGGGGGAGGTGCAAAGTGTGTCAGTGATGGGGGGAGGTGGGTGGAGGTGCAGAGTGTGTCAGTGATGGGGTGAGGTGGGGGGAGGTGCAGAGTGTGTCAGTGATGGGGGGAGGTGGGCGGAGGTGCAGAGTGTGTCAGTGATAGGGGGAGGTGGGGGGAGGTGCAGAGTGTGTCAGTGATGGGGAGGTGGGTGGAGTTGCAGAGTGTGTCAGTGATGGGGGAGGTGGGTGGAGGTGCAGAGTGTGTCAGTGATGGGGGGAGGTGGGGGGAGGTGCAGAGTGTGTCAGTGATGGGGGGAGGTGGGGGGAGGTGCAGAGTGTGTCAGTGATAGGGGGAGGTGGGGGGAGGTGCAGAGTGTGTCAGTGATGGGGGGAGGTGGGTGGAGGTGCAGGGTGTGTCAGTGATGGGGGGGAGGTGGGTGGAGGTGCAGGGTGTGTCAGTGATGGGGGGGAGGTGGGTGGAGGTGCAGAGTGTGTCAGTGATGGCGAGGTGGGTGGAGGTGCAGGGTGTGTCAGTGATGGGGGGAGGTGGGGGGAGGTGCAGAGTGTGTCAGTGATGGGGGGAGGTGGGGGGAGGTGCAGAGTGTGTCAGTGATGGGGGGAGGTGGGGGGAGGTGCAGAGTGTGTCAGTGATGGGGAGGTGGGTGGAGTTGCAGAGTGTGTCAGTGATGGGGGGAGGTGGGTGGAGGTGCAGGGTGTGTCAGTGATGGGGGGGAGGTGGGTGGAGGTGCAGGGTGTGTCAGTGATGGGGGGGAGGTGGGTGGAGGTGCAGGGTGTGTCAGTGATGGGGGGAGGTGGGGGGAGGTGCAGAGTGTGTCAGTGATGGGGGGAGGTGGGTGGAGGTGCAGAGTGTGTCAGTGATGGGGGGGAGGTGGGTGGAGGTGCAGAGTGTGTCAGTGATGGGGGGGAGGTGGGGGGAGGTGCAGAGTGTGTCAGTGATGGGGGGGAGGTGGGTGGAGGTGCAGAGTGTGTCAGTGATGGGGGGGAGGTGGGGGGAGGTGCAGAGTGTGTGAGTGATGGGGGGAGGTGGGGGGAGGTGCAGAGTGTGTCAGTGATGGGGGGAGGTGGGCGGAGGTGCAGAGTGTGTCAGTGATGGGGGGAGGTGGGTGGAGGTGCAGAGTGTGTCAGTGATGGGGGGAGGTGGGTGGAGGTGCAGAGTGTGTCAGTGATGGGGGGAGGTGGGTGGAGGTGCAGAGTGTGTCAGTGATGGGGGGGAGGTGGTGGAGGTGCAGAGTGTGTCAGTGATGGGGGGGAGGTGGGGGGAGGTGCAGAGTGTGTGAGTGATGGGGGGAGGTGGGGGGAGGTGCAGAGTGTGTCAGTGATGGGGGGAGGTGGGCGGAGGTGCAGAGTGTGTCAGTGATGGGGGGAGGTGGGTGGAGGTGCAGAGTGTGTCAGTGATGGGGGGAGGTGGGTGGAGGTGCAGAGTGTGTCAGTGATGGGGGGAGGTGGGTGGAGGTGCAGAGTGTGTCAGTGATGGGGGGAGGTGGGCGGAGGTGCAGAGTGTGTCAGTGATGGGGGGAGGTGGGTGGAGGTGCAGAGTGTGTCAGTGATGGGGGGAGGTGGGTGGAGGTGCAGAGTGTGTCAGTGATGGGGGGAGGTGGGTGGAGGTGCAGAGTGTGTCAGTGATGGGGGGAGGTGGTGGAGGTGCAGAGTGTGTCAGTGATGGGGGGAGGTGGGGGGAGGTGCAGAGTGTGTCAGTGATGGGGGGAGGTGGGGGGAGGTGCAGAGTGTGTCAGTGATGGGGGTAGGTGGGTGGAGGTGCAGAGTGTGTCAGTGATGGGGGGGAGGTGGGGGGAGGTGCAGAGTGTGTCACTGATGGTGCGGAGGTGGGTGGAGATGCAGAGTGTGTCAGTGATGGGGGGAGGTGGGTGGAGGTGCAGAGTGTGTCAGTGATGGGGGGGAGGTGGGGGGAGGTGCAGAGTGTGTCACTGATGGTGCGGAGGTGGGTGGAGGTGCAGAGTGTGTCAGTGATGGGGGGAGGTGGGTGGAGGTGCAGAGTGTGTCAGTGATTGGGGGGAGGTGGGGGGAGGTGCAGAGTGTGTCACTGATGGTGCGGAGGTGGGTGGAGATGCAGAGTGTGTCAGTGATGGGGGGAGGTGGGTGGAGGTGCAGAGTGTGTCAGTGATGGGGGAGGTGGGGGGAGGTGCAGAGCGTGTCAGTGATGGGGGTAGGTGGGTGGAGGTGCAGAGTGTGTCAGTGATGGGGGGAGGTGGGTGGAGGTGCAGAGTGTGTCAGTGATGGGGGGGAGGTGGGTGGAGGTGCAGAGTGTGTAAGTGATGGGGGGGAGGTGGGTGGAGGTGCAGAGTGTGTCAGTGATGGTGGGGAGGTGGGGGGAGGTGCAGAGTGTGTCAGTGATGGGGGGGAGGTGGGGGGAGGTGCAGAGTGTGTCAGTGATGGGGGGGAGGTGGGTGGAGGTGCAGAGTGTGTCAGTGATGGTGGGGAGGTGGGGGGAGGTGCAGAGTGTGTCAGTGATGGGGGGAGGTGGGCGGAGGTGCAGAGTGTGTCAGTGATGGGGGGAGGTGGGTGGAGGTGCAGAGTGTGTCAGTGATGGGGGGAGGTGGGTGGAGGTGCAGAGTGTGTCAGTGATGGGGGTGAGGTGGGGGGAGGTGCAGAGTGTGTCAGTGATGGGGGGGAGGTGGGGGGAGGTGCAGAGTGTGTCAGTGATGGGGGGGAGGTGGGGGGAGGTGCAGAGTGTGTCAGTGATGGGGGGGAGGTGGGTGGAGGTGCAGAGTGTGTCAGTGATGGGGGTGAGGTGGGGGGAGGTGCAGAGTGTGTCAGTGATGGGGGGGAGGTGGGGGGAGGTGCAGAGTGTGTCAGTGATGGGGGGAGGTGGGGGGAGGTGCAGAGTGTGTCAGTGATGGGGGGAGGTGGGTGGAGGTGCAGAGTGTGTCAGTGATGGGGGGAGGTGGGGGGAGGTGCAAAGTGTGTCAGTGATGGGGGGAGGTGGGTGGAGGTGCAGAGTGTGTCAGTGATGGGGTGAGGTGGGGGGAGGTGCAGAGTGTGTCAGTGATGGGGGGAGGTGGGCGGAGGTGCAGAGTGTGTCAGTGATGGGGGGAGGTGGGTGGAGGTGCAGAGTGTGTCAGTGATGGGGGGAGGTGGGGGGAGGTGCAGAGTGTGTCAGTGATAGGGGGAGGTGGGGGGAGGTGCAGAGTGTGTCAGTGATGGGGAGGTGGGTGGAGTTGCAGAGTGTGTCAGTGATGGGGGAGGTGGGTGGAGGTGCAGAGTGTGTCAGTGATGGGGGGAGGTGGGGGGAGGTGCAGAGTGTGTCAGTGATGGGGGGAGGTGGGTGGAGGTGCAGGGTGTGTCAGTGATGGGGGGGAGGTGGGTGGAGGTGCAGAGTGTGTCAGTGATGGCGAGGTGGGTGGAGGTGCAGGGTGTGTCAGTGATGGGGGGAGGTGGGGGGAGGTGCAGAGTGTGTCAGTGATGGGGGGAGGTGGGGGGAGGTGCAGAGTGTGTCAGTGATGGGGGGAGGTGGGGGGAGGTGCAGAGTGTGTCAGTGATGGGGAGGTGGGTGGAGTTGCAGAGTGTGTCAGTGATGGGGGGAGGTGGGTGGAGGTGCAGGGTGTGTCAGTGATGGGGGAGAGGTGGGTGGAGGTGCAGGGTGTGTCAGTGATGGGGGGGAGGTGGGTGGAGGTGCAGGGTGTGTCAGTGATGGGGGAGGTGGGGGGAGGTGCAGAGTGTGTCAGTGATGGGGGGAGGTGGGGGGAGGTGCAGAGTGTGTCAGTGATGGGGGGAGGTGGGGGGCGGTGCAGAGTGTGTCAGTGATGGGGGGAGGTGGGTGGAGGTGCAGAGTGTGTCAGTGATGGGGGGAGGTGGGGGGAGGTGCAGAGTGTGTCAGTGATGGGGGGGAGGTGGGTGGGAGGTGCAGAGTGTGTCAGTGATGGGGGGAGGTGGGGGGAGGTGCAGAGTGTGTCAGTGATGGGGGGAGGTTGGTGGAGGTACAGAGAGTGTCAGTGATGGGGGGAGGTGGGTGGAGGTGCAGAGTGTGTCAGTGATGGGGGGAGGTGGGGGGAGGTGCAGAGTGTGTCAGTGATGGGGGGAGGTGGGGGGAGGTGCAGAGTGTGTCAGTGATGGGGGGGAGGTGGGTGGAGGTGCAGAGTGTGTCAGTGATGGGGGGAGGTGGGTGGAGGTGCAGAGTGTGTCAGTGATGGGGGGAGGTGGTGGAGGTGCAGAGTGTGTCAGTGATGGTGAGGAGGTGGGGGGGAGGTGCAGAGTGTGTCAGTGATGGGGGGAGGTTGGGGGGAGGTGCAGAGTGTGTCAGTGATGGGGGGGGTGGGCGGAGGTGCAGAGTGTGTCAGTGATGGGGGGAGGTGGTGGAGGTGCAGAGTGTGTCAGTGATGGGGGGAGGTTGGGGGGAGGTGCAGAGTGTGTCAGTGATGGGGGGGGTGGGCGGAGGTGCAGAGTGTGTCAGTGATGGGGGGAGGTGGGTGGAGGTGCAGAGTGTGTCAGTGATGGGGGGGAGGTGGGTGGAGGTGCAGAGTGTGTCGGTGATGGGGGGGAGGTGGGTGGAGTTGCAGAGTGTGTCAGTGATGGGGGGAGGTGGTGGAGGTGCAGAGTGTGTCAGTGATGGGGGGAGGTGGGGGGAGGTGCAGAGTCTGTCAGTGATGGGGGGGAGGTGGGTGGAGGTGCAGAGTGTGTCAGTGATGGGGGGATGTGGTGGAGGTGCAGAGTGTGTCAGTGATGGGGGGGAGGTGGGTGGAGGTGCAGAGTGTGTCAGTGATGGGGGGGAGGTGGGTGGAGGTGCAGAGTGTGTCAGTGATGGGGGGGAGGTGGGCGGAGGTGCAGAGTGTGTCAGTGATGGAGGGGGGAGGTGGGCGGAGGTGCAGAGTGTGTCAGTGATGGGGGAGGTGGGGGGAGGTGCAGAGTGTGTCAGTGATGGGGGGAGGTGGGTGGAGGTGCAGAGTGTGTCAGTGATGGGGGGGAGGTTGGGGGGAGGTGCAGAGTGTGTCAGTGATGGGGGGGAGGTTGGGGGGAGGTGCAGAGTGTGTCAGTGATGGGGGGGAGGTGGGTGGAGGTGCAGAGTGTGTCAGTGATGGGGGGAGGTGGGTGGAGGTGCAGAGTGTGTCAGTGATGGGGGAGGTGGGGGGAGGTGCAGAGTGTGTCAGTGATGGGGGGGAGGTGGGTGGAGGTGCAGAGTGTATCAGTGATGGGGGGAGGTGGGTGGAGGTGCAGAGTGTGTCAGTGATGGGGGGAGGTGGGTGGAGGTGCAGAGTGTGTCAGTGATGGGGGGAGGTGATGGAGGTGCAGAGTGTGTCAGTGATGGGGGGGAGGTGGGTGGAGGTGCAGCGTGTGTCAGTGATGGGGGGAGGTGGTGGAGGTGCAGAGTGTGTCAGTGATGGGGGGAGGTGGGTGGAGGTGCAGAGTGTGTCAGTGATGGGGGGAGGTGGTGGAGGTGCAGAGTGTGTCAGTGATGGGGGGGAGGTGATGGAGGTGCAGAGTGTGTCAGTGATGGGGGGAGGTGGCTGGGGGTGCAGAGTGTGTCAGTGATGGGGGGAGGTGGGTGGGGGTGCAGAGTGTGTCAGTGATGGGGGGGAGGTTGGGGGGAGGTGCAGAGTGTGTCAGTGATGGGGAGGTGGGCGGAGGTGCAGAGTGTGTCAGTGATGGGGGGAGGTGGGTGGAGGTGCAGAGTGTGTCAGTGATGGGGGGAGGTGGGTGGAGGTGCAGGGTGTGTCAGTGATGGGGGGGAGGTTGGGGGGAGGTGCAGAGTGTGTCAGTGATGGGGGGAGGTGGGTGGAGGTTCAGAGTGTGTCAGTCATGGTGGGGAGGTGGGCGGGAGGTGCAGAGTGTGTCAGTGATGGGGGAGGCGGGTGGAGGTGCAGAGTGTGTCAGTGATGGGGGGGAGGTTGGTGGAGGTGCAGAGTGTGTCAGTGATGGGGGGGAGGTGGGAGGGAGGTGCAGAGTGTGTCAGTGATGGGGGGAGGTGCAGAGTGTGTCAGTGATGGGGGGAGGTGGGTGGAGGTGCAGAGTGTGTCAGTGATGGGGGGAGGTGGGTGGAGGTGCAGAGTGTGTCAGTGAGGGGGGGGAGGTGGGGGGAGGTGCAGAGTGTGTCAGTGATGGGGGGAGGTGGGTGGAGGTGCAGAGTGTGTCAGTGATGGGGGGAGTTGGATGGAGGTGCAGAGTGTGTCAGTGATGGGGGGAGGTGGGGGGAGGTGCAGAGTGTGTCAGTGATGGGGGGAGGTGGTGGAGGTGCAGAGTGTGTCAGTGATGGGGGGAGGTGGGGGGAGGTGCAGAGTGTGTCAGTGATGGGGGGAGGTGGGGGGAGGTGCAGAGTGTGTCAGTGATGGGGGGGAGGTGGGTGGAGGTGCAGAGTGTGTCAGTGATGGGGGGGAGGTGGGTGGAGGTGCAGAGTGTGTCAGTGATGGAAGGAGGTGGGTGGAGGTGCAGAGTGTGTCAGTGATGGGGGGAGGTGGGTGGAGGTGCAGAGTGTGTCAGTGATGGGGGGTGGTGGGTGGAGGTGCAGAGTGTGTCAGTGATGGGGGGAGGTGGGTGGGAGTGCAGAGTGTGTCAGTGATGGGGGGGAGGTGGGTGGAGGTGCAGAGTGTGTCAGTGATGGGGGAGGTGGGTGGAGGTGCAGAGTGTGTCAGTGATGGGGGGAGGTGGGGGGAGGTGCAGAGTGTGTCAGTGATGGGGGGAGGTGGGCGGGGGTGCAGAGTGTGTCAGTGATGGGGGGAGGTGGGCGGAGGTGCAGAGTGTGTCAGTGATGGGGGGAGGTGGGGGGAGGTGCAGAGTGTGTCAGTGATGGGGGGAGGTGGGTGGGGGTGCAGAGTGTGTCAGTGATGGGCGGAGGTGGTGGAGGTGCAGAGTGTGTCAGTGATGGGGGGAGGTGGGGGGAGTGGTGCAGAGTGTGTCAGTGATGGTGGGGGGTGGGAGGGAGGTGCAGAGTGTGTCAGTGATGGGGGAGGCGGGTGGAGGTGCAGAGTGTGTCAGTGATGGGGGAGGTGTAGAGTGTGTCAGTGATGGGGGGGAGGTGGGGGGAGGTGCAGAGTGTGTCAGTGATGGGGGGGAGGTTGGGGGGAGGTGCAGAGTGTGTCAGTGATGGGGGGGAGGTGGGTGGAGGTGCAGAGTGTGTCAGTGATTGGGGGGAGGTTGGGGGGAGGTGCAGAGTGTGTCAGTGATGGGGGGGAGGTGGGGGGAGGTGCAGAGTGTGTCAGTGATGGTGGGGAGGTGGGAGGGAGGTGCAGAGTGTGTCAGTGATGGTGGGGTGGTGGGAGGGAGGTGCAGAGTGTGTCAGTGATGGGGAGGTGGGTGGAGGTGCAGAGTGTGTCAGTGATGGGGGAGGCGGGTGGAGGTGCAGAGTGTGTCAGTGATGGGGGGGAGGTGGTGGAGTTGCAGAGTGTGTCAGTGATGGGGGGAGGTGGGGGGGGGGTGCAGAGAGTGTCAGTGATGGGGGAGGTGGGTGGAGGTGCAGAGTGTGTCAGTGATGGGGAGGTGGGTGGAGGTGCAGAGTGTGTCAGTGATGGGGGGAGGTGGGTGGAGGTGCAGAGTGTGTCAGTGATGGGGGGGAGGTGGGTGGAGGTGAGGGTGTGTCAGTGATGGGGGCGAGGTGGTGGAGTTGCAGAGTGTGTCAGTGATGGGGGGAGGTGGGGGGGGGTGCAGAGAGTGTCAGTGATGGGGGAGGTGGGTGGAGGTGCAGAGTGTGTCAGTGATGGGGAGGTGGGTGGAGGTGCAGAGTGTGTCAGTGATGGGGGGAGGTGGGTGGAGGTGCAGAGTGTGTCAGTGATGGGGAGGTGGGTGGAGGTGCAGAGTGTGTCAGTGATGGGGGAGGTGGGGGGAGGTGCAGAGTGTGTCAGTGATGGTGAGGAGGTGGGGGGGCGGTGCAGAGTGTGTCAGTGATGGGGGGAGGTGGGTGGAGGTGCAGAGTGTGTCAGTGATGGGGGGAGGTGGGTGGAGGTGCAGAGTGTGTCAGTGATGGGGGGGAGGTGGGTGGAGGTGAGGGTGTGTCAGTGATGGGGGCGAGGTGGTGGAGTTGCAGAGTGTGTCAGTGATGGGGGGAGGTGGGGGGGGGTGCAGAGAGTGTCAGTGATGGGGGAGGTGGGTGGAGGTGCAGAGTGTGTCAGTGATGGGGAGGTGGGTGGAGGTGCAGAGTGTGTCAGTGATGGGGGAGGCGGGTGGAGGTGCAGAGTGTGTCAGTGATGGGGGGGAGGTGGGTGGAGGTGCAGAGTGTGTCAGTGATGGGGGAGAGGTTTGGGGGAGGTGCAGAGTGTGTCAGTGATGGGGGGGAGGTGGGTGGAGGTGCAGAGTGTGTCAGTGATGGGGGGGAGGTTGGGGGGAGGTGCAGAGTGTGTCAGTGATGGGGGGGAGGTGGGTGGAGGTGCAGAGTGTGTCAGTGATGGGGGGGAGGTTGGGTGAGGTGCAGAGTGTGTCAGTGATGGGGGGGAGGTGGGTGGAGGTGCAGAGTGTGTCAGTGATGGGGGGAGGTTGGGGGAGGTGCAGAGTGTGTCAGTGATGGGGGGAGGTGGGGGGAGGTGCAGAGTGTGTCAGTGATGGGGGGGAGGTGGGTGGAGGTGCAGAGTGTGTCAGTGATGGGGGGAGGTGGGCGGAGGTGCAGAGTGTGTCAGTGATGGGGGGAGGTGGGGGGAGGTGCAGAGTGTGTCAGTGATGGGGGGGAGGTGGGTGGAGGTGCAGAGTGTGTCAGTGATGGGGGGGAGGTGATGGAGGTGCAGAGTGTGTCAGTGATGGGGGGAGGTGGCTGGGGGTGCAGAGTGTGTCAGTGATGGGGGGAGGTGGGTGGGGGTGCAGAGTGTGTCAGTGATGGGGGGAGGTGGGTGGAGGTGCAGGGTGTGTCAGTGATGGGGGGGAGGTTGGGGGGAGGTGCAGAGTGTGTCAGTGATGGGGGGAGGTGGGTGGAGGTTCAGAGTGTGTCAGTGATGGGGGGGAGGTGGGTGGAGGTGCAGAGTGTGTCAGTGATGGGGGGAGGTTGGGGGAGGTGCAGAGTGTGTCAGTGATGGGGGGAGGTGGGGGGAGGTGCAGAGTGTGTCAGTGATGGGGGGGAGGTGGGTGGAGGTGCAGAGTGTGTCAGTGATGGGGGGAGGTGGGCGGAGGTGCAGAGTGTGTCAGTGATGGGGGGAGGTGGGGGGAGGTGCAGAGTGTGTCAGTGATGGGGGGGAGGTGGGTGGAGGTGCAGAGTGTGTCAGTGATGGGGGGGAGGTGATGGAGGTGCAGAGTGTGTCAGTGATGGGGGGAGGTGGCTGGGGGTGCAGAGTGTGTCAGTGATGGGGGGAGGTGGGTGGGGGTGCAGAGTGTGTCAGTGATGGGGGGAGGTGGGTGGAGGTGCAGGGTGTGTCAGTGATGGGGGGGAGGTTGGGGGGAGGTGCAGAGTGTGTCAGTGATGGGGGGAGGTGGGTGGAGGTTCAGAGTGTGTCAGTGATGGTGGGGAGGTGGGTGGGAGGTGCAGAGTGTGTCAGTCATGGGGGAGGCGGGTGGAGGTGCAGAGTGTGTCAGTGATGGGGGGAGGTGCAGAGTGTGTCAGTGATGGGGGGAGGTGGGTGGAGGTGCAGAGTGTGTCAGTGATGGGGGGAGGTGGGTGGAGGTGCAGAGTGTGTCAGTGATGGGGGGGAGGTGGGGGGAGGTGCAGAGTGTGTCAGTGATGGGGGGGAGGTGGTGGAGGTGCAGAGTGTGTCAGTGATGGTGGGGAGGTGGGTGGAGGTGCAGAGTGTGTCAGTGATGGGGGGGAGGTGGGAGGGAGGTGCAGAGTGTGTCAGTGATGGGGGGGTTGTGGGTGGAGGTGCAGAGTGTGTCAGTGATGGGGGGAGGTGGGTGGAGGTGCAGAGTGTGTCAGTGATGGGGGGAGGTGGGAGGGAGGTGTAGAGTGTGTCAGTGATGGTGGGGAGGTGGGTGGAGGTGCAGAGTGTGTCAGTGATGGGGGGGAGGTGGGAGGGAGGTGCAGAGTGTGTCAGTGATGGGGGGAGGTGGGAGGGACGTGCAGAGTGTGTCAGTGATGGTGGGGAGGTGGGGGGAGAGGTGCAGAGTGTGTCAGTGATGGGGGGGGTTGGGAGGGAGGTGCAGAGTGTGTCAGTGATGGGGGAGGCGGGTGGAGGTGCAAAGTGTGTCAGTGATGGGGGGGAGGTGGGGGGAGGTGCAGAGTGTGTCAGTGATGGGGGGGAGGTTGGGGGGAGGTGCAGAGTGTGTCACTGATGGGGGGGAGGTGGGTGGAGGTGCAGAGTGTGTCAGTGATGGGGGGGAGGTTGGGGGGAGGTGCAGAGTGTGTCAGTGATGGGGGGGAGGTGGGGGGAGGTGCAGAGTGTGTCAGTGATGGTGGGGAGGTGGGAGGGAGGTGCAGAGTGTGTCAGTGATGGTGGGGTGGTGGGAGGGAGCTGCAGAGTGTGTCAGTGATGGGGGTGGTGGGCGGAGGTGCAGAGTGTGTCAGTGATGGGGGGGAGGTGGGTGGAGGTGAGGGTGTGTCAGTGATGGGGGGGAGGTGGTGGAGTTGCAGAGTGTGTCAGTGATGGGGGGAGGTGGGGGGGGTGCAGAGTGTGTCAGTGATGGGGGGGAGGTGGGTGGAGGTGAGGGTGTGTCAGTGATGGGGGCGAGGTGGTGGAGTTGCAGAGTGTGTCAGTGATGGGGGGAGGTGGGGGGGGGTGCAGAGTGTGTCAGTGATGGGGGAGGTGGGTGGAGGTGCAGAGTGTGTCAGTGATGGGGAGGTGGGTGGAGGTGCAGAGTGTGTCAGTGATGGGGGAGGTGGGGGGAGGTGCAGAGTGTGTCAGTGATGGGGGAGGTGGGGGGAGGTGCAGAGTGTGTCAGTGATGGGGGGAGGTGGGTGGAGGTGCAGAGTGTGTCAGTGATGGGGGGAGGTGGGTGGAGGTGCAGAGTGTGTCAGTGATGGGGGGGAGGTGGGTGGAGGTGAGGGTGTGTCAGTGATGGGGGCGAGGTGGTGGAGTTGCAGAGTGTGTCAGTGATGGGGGGAGGTGGGGGGGGGTGCAGAGTGTGTCAGTGATGGGGGAGGTGGGTGGAGGTGCAGAGTGTGTCAGTGATGGGGAGGTGAGTGGAGGTGCAGAGTGTGTCAGTGATGGGGGAGGCGGGTGGAGGTGCAGAGTGTGTCAGTGATGGGGGGGAGGTGGGTGGAGGTGCAGAGTGTGTCAGTGATGGGGGGGAGGTTGGGGCGAGGTGCAGAGTGTGTCAGTGATGGGGGGGAGGTGGGTGGAGGTGCAGAGTGTGTCAGTGATTGGGGGGAGGTTGGGGGAGGTGCAGAGTGTGTCAGTGATGGGGGGGAGGTGGGTGGAGGTGCAGAGTGTGTCAGTGATGGGGGGGAGGTTGGGGGAGGTGCAGAGTGTGTCAGTGATGGGGGGAGGTGGGGGGAGGTGCAGAGTGTGTCAGTGATGGTGGGGAGGTGGGCGGAGGTGCAGAGTGTGTCAGTGATGGGGGGAGGTGGGGGGAGGTGCAGAGTGTGTCAGTGATGGGGGGGAGGTGGGTGGAGGTGCAGAGTGTGTCAGTGATGGGGGGGAGGTGGGTGGAGGTGCAGAGTGTGTCAGTGATGGGGGGAGGTGGGGGGAGGTGCAGAGTGTGTCAGTGATGGGGGGAGGTGGGGGGAGGTGCAGAGTGTGTCAGTGATGGGGGGAGGTGGGTGGAGGTGCAGAGTGTGTCAGTGATGGGGGGAGGTGCGGGGAGGTGCAGAGTGTGTCAGTGATGGGGGGAGGTGGGTGGAGGTGCAGAGTGTGTCAGTGATGGGGGGAGGTGGGGGGAGGTGCAGAGTGTGTCAGTGATGGGGGGAGGTGGGGGGAGGTGCAGAGTGTGTCAGTGATGGGGGGAGGTGCGGGGAGGTGCAGAGTGTGTCAGTGATGGGGGGAGGTGGGTGGAGGTGCAGAGTGTGTCAGTGATGGGGGGAGGTGCGGGGAGGTGCAGAGTGTGTCAGTGATGGGGGGAGGTGCTGGGAGGTGCAGAGTGTGTCAGTGATGGGGGGAGTTGTGGGGAGGTGCAGAGTGTGTCAGTGATGGTGGGGAGGTGGGAGGGAGGTGCACAGTGTGTCAGTGATGGGGGGAGGTGGGGGGAGGTGCAGAGTGTGTCAGTGATGGGGGGGAGGTGGGTGGAGGTGCAGAGTGTGTCAGTGATGGGGGGAGGTGGGTGGAGGTGCAGAGTGTGTAACTGATGGGGGGGAGGTGGGTGGAGGTGCAGAGTGTGTCAGTGATGGGGGGAGGTGGGTGGAGGTGCAGAGTGTGTCAGTGATGGGGGGAGGTGGGGGGAGGTGCAGAGTGTGTCAGTGATGGGGGGAGGTGGGGGGAGGTGCAGAGTGTGTCAGTGATGGGGGGAGGTGGGTGGAGGTGCAGAGTGTGTCAGTGATGGGGGGAGGTGGGGGGAGGTGCAGAGTGTGTCAGTGATGGGGGGAGGTGGGGGGAGGTGCAGAGTGTGTCAGTGATGGGGGGGAGGTGGGTGGAGGTGCAGAGTGTGTCAGTGATGGGGGGAGGTGGGTGGAGGTGCAGAGTGTGTCACTGATGGGGGGGAGGTGGGTGGAGGTGCAGAGTGTGTCAGTGATGGGGGGAGGTGGGTGGAGGTGCAGAGTGTGTCACTGATGGGGGGGAGGTGGGTGGAGGTGCAGAGTGTGTCAGTGATGGGGGGAGGTGGGTGGAGGTGCAGAGTGTGTCAGTGATGGGGGGTGGTGGGTGGAGGTGCAGAGTGTGTCAGTGATGGGGGGGAGGTGGGTGGAGGTGCAGAGTGTGTCAGTGATGGGGGGGAGGTGATGGAGATGCAGAGTGTGTCAGTGATGGGGGGGAGGTGGGTGGAGGTGCAGAGTGTGTCAGTGATGGGGGGAGGTGGTGGAGGTTCAGAGTGTGTCATTGATGGGGGGGAGGTGGGGGGAGGTGCAGAGTGTGTCAGTGATGGGGGGAGGTGGGGGGAGGTGCAGAGTGTGTCAGTGATGGGGGGAGGTGGTGGAGGTGCAGAGTGTGTCAGTGATGGGGGGAGGTGGTGGAGGTGCAGAGTGTGTCAGTGATGGGGGGGAGGCGATGGAGGTGCAGAGTGTGTCAGTGATGGGGGAGGTGGGTGGAGGTGCAGAGTGTGTCAGTGATGGGGGAGGTGAGTGGAGGTGCAGAGTGTGTCAGTGATGGGGGTGGTGGGTGGAGGTGCAGAGTGTGTCAGTGATGGGGGGGAGGTGGGGGGAGGTGCAGAGTGTGTCAGTGATGGGGGGAGGTGGGGGGAGGTGCAGAGTGTGTCAGTGATGGGGGGAGGTGGGTGGGGGTGCAGAGTGTGTCAGTGATGGGGGGAGGTAGGTGGAGATGCAGAGTGTGTCAGTGATGGGGGGAGGTGGGTGGAGGTGCAGAGTGTGTCAGTGATGGGGGGAGGTGGGGGGAGGTGCAGAGTGTGTCAGTGATGGGGGGAGGTGGGGGGAGGTGCAGAGTGTGTCAGTGGTGGGGGGAGGTGGGTGGAGGTGCAGAGTGTGTCAGTGATGGGGGGAGGTGGGGGGAGGTGCAGAGTGTGTCAGTGATGGGGGGAGGTGGGGGGAGGTGCAGAGTGTGTCAGTGATGGGGGGGAGGTGGGTGGAGGTGCAGAGTGTGTCAGTGATGGGGGGAGGTGGGTGGAGGTGCAGAGTGTGTCACTGATGGGGGGGAGGTGGGTGGAGGTGCAGAGTGTGTCAGTGATGGGGGGAGGTGGGTGGAGGTGCAGAGTGTGTCAGTGATGGGGGGTGGTGGGTGGAGGTGCAGAGTGTGTCAGTGATGGGGGGAGGTGGTGGAGGTGCAGAGTGTGTCAGTGATGGGGGGGAAGCGATGGAGGTGCAGAGTGTGTCACTGATGGGGGGGAGGTGGGTGGAGGTGCAGAGTGTGTCAGTGATGGGGGGAGGTGGGTGGAGGTGCAGAGTGTGTCAGTGATGGGGGGAGGTGGGTGGAGGTGCAGAGTGTGTCAGTGATGGGGGGAGGTGGGTGGAGGTGCAGAGTGTGTCAGTGATGGGGGGTGGTGGGTGGAGGTGCAGAGTGTGTCAGTGATGGGGGGAGGTGGTGGAGGTGCAGAGTGTGTCAGTGATGGGGGGGAGGTGGGTGGAGGTGCAGGGTGTGTCAGTGATGGGGGGAGGTGGTGGAGGTGCAGAGTGTGTCAGTGATGGGGGGTGGTGGGTGGAGGTGCAGAGTGTGTCAGTGATGGGGGGAGGTGGTGGAGGTGCAGAGTGTGTCAGTGATGGGGGGAGGTGGGTGGAGGTGCAGGGTGTGTCAGTGATGGGGGGAGGTGGTGGAGGTGCAGAGTGTGTCAGTGATGGGGGTGGTGGGTGGAGGTGCAGAGTGTGTCAGTGATGGGGGGAGGTGGCTGGGGGTGCAGAGTGTGTCAGTGATGCGGGGAGGTGGGTGGGGGTGCAGAGTGTGTCAGTGATGGGGGGAGGTGGGTGGAGATGCAGAGTGTGTCAGTGATGGTCGGGGAGGTGCGGGGAGGTGCAGAGTGTGTCAGTGATGGGGGGAGGTGGGAGGGAGGTGCAGAGTGTGTCAGTGATGGGGGGGAGGTTGGGGGGAGGTGCAGAGTGTGTCAGTGATGGGGGGGAGGTTGCGGGGAGGTGCAGAGTGTGTCAGTGATGGGGGGAGGTGGCTGGAGGTGCAGAGTGTGTCAGCGATGGTGGGGAGGTGGGAGGGAGGTGCAGAGTGTGTCAGTGATGGGGGGAGGTGGGTGGAGGTGCAGAGTGTGTCAGTGATGGGGGGAGGTGCAGAGTGTGTCAGTGATGGGGGGAGGTGGGTGCAGGTGCAGAGTGTGTCAGTGATGGGGGGGAGGTGGGGGGAGGTGCAGAGTATGTCAGTGATGGGGGGAGGTGGGTGGAGGTGCAGAGTGTGTCAGTGATGGGGGGAGGTGGGTGGAGGTGCAGAGTGTGTCAGTGATGGGGGGTGGTGGGTGGAGGTGCAGAGTGTGTCAGTGATGGGGGGAGGTGGGTGGGGGTGCAGAGTGTGTCAGTGATGGGGGGGAGGTGCGTGGAGGTGCAGAGTGTGTCAGTGATGGGGGGGAGGTGGGTGGAGGTGCAGAGTGTGTCAGTGATGGGGGGGAGGTGGGTGGAGGTGCAGAGTGTGTCAGTGATGGTGGGGAGGTGGGTGGGGGTGCAGAGTGTGTCAGTGATGGGGGGAGGTGGGTGGGGGTGCAGAGTGTGTCAGTGGTGGGGGGAGGTGGTGGAGGTGCAGAGTGTGTCAGTGATGGGGGGAGGTGGGTGGAGGTGCAGAGTGTGTCAGTGATGGGGGGAGGTGGGGGGAGGTGCAGAGTGTGTCAGTGATGGGGGGGAGGTGGGTGGAGGTGCAGAGTGTGTCAGTGATGGGGGGGAGGTGGGTGGAGGTGCAGAGTGTGTCAGTGATGGGGGGGAGGTGGGTGGAGGTGCAGAGTGTGTCAGTGATGGGGGGGAGGTGGGTGGAGGTGCAGAGTGTGTCAGTGATGGGGGGAGGTGGCTGGGGGTGCAGAGTGTGTCAGTGATGGGGGGAGGTGGGTGGGGTGCAGAGTGTGTCAGTGATGGGGGGCGGTGGGTGGAGGTGCAGAGTGTGTCAGTGATAGTGGGGAGGTTGGGGGGAGGTGCAGAGTGTGTCTGTGATGGGGGGGAGGTGGGTGGAGGTGCAGAGTGTGTCAGTGATGGGGGGGAGGTGGGGGGAGGTGCAGAGTGTGTCAGTGATGGGGGGGAGGTGGGTGGAGGTGCAGAGTGTGTCAGTGATGGGGGGGAGGTGGGTGGAGGTGCAGAGTGTGTCAGTGATGGGGGGAGGTGGGTGGAGGTGCAGAGTGTGTCAGTGATGGGGGGGAGGTGGGGGGAGGTGCAGAGTGTGTCAGTGATGGGGGGAGGTGGGTGGAGGTGCAGAGTGTGTCAGTGATGGGGGGGAGGTGGGGGGAGGTGCAGAGTGTGTCAGTGATGGGGGGGAGGTGGGTGGAGGTGCAGAGTGTGTCAGTGATGGGGGGGAGGTGGGTGGAGGTGCAGAGTGTGTCAGTGATGGTGGGGAGGTGGGTGGGGGTGCAGAGTGTGTCAGTGATGGGGGGAGGTGGGTGGGGGTGCAGAGTGTGTCAGTGATGGGGGGAGGTGGTGGAGGTGCAGAGTGTGTCAGTGATGGGGGGAGGTGGGTGGAGGTGCAGAGTGTGTCAGTGATGGGGGGGATGTGGGTGGAGGTTCAGAGTGTGTCAGTGATGGTGGGGGGTGGGAGGGAGGTGCAGAGTGTGTCAGTGATGGGGGGGAGGTGGGTGGAGGTTCAGAGTGTGTCAGTGATGGGGGGAGGTGGGTGGAGGTGCAGAGTGTGTCAGTGATGGGGGGGAGGTTGGGGGAGGTGCAGAGTGTGTCAGTGATGGTGGGGAGGTGGGAGGGAGGTGCAGAGTGTGTCAGTGATGGGGGAGGTGCAGAGTGTGTCAGTGATGGGGGGGAGGTGGGTGGAGGTGCAGAGTGTGTCAGTGATGGGGGGGAGGTTGGGGGAGGTGCAGAGTGTGTCAGTGATGGTGGGGAGGTGGGAGGGAGGTGCAGAGTGTGTCAGTGATGGTGGGGTGGTGGGAGGGAGCTGCAGAGTGTGTCAGTGATGGGGGTGGTGGGCGGAGGTGCAGAGTGTGTCAGTGATGGGGGGGAGGTGGGTGGAGGTGCAGAGTGTGTCAGTGATGGGGGTGGTGGGCGGAGGTGCAGAGTGTGTCAGTGATGGGGGGGAGGTGGGTGGAGGTGCAGAGTGTGTCAGTGATGGGGGGAGGTGGGTGGAGGTGCAGAGTGTGTCAGTGATGGGGGAGGTGTGTGGAGGTGCAGAGTGTGTCAGTGATGGGGAGGTGTGTGGAGGTGCAGAGTGTGTCAGTGATGGGGAGGTGGGTGGAGGTGCAGAGTGTGTCAGTGATGGGGAGGTGGGTGGAGGTGCAGAGTGTGTCAGTGATGGGGAGGTGTGTGGAGGTGCAGAGTGTGTCAGTGATGGGGAGGTGGGTGGAGTTGCAGAGTGTGTCAGTGATGGTGGGGAGGTGGGTGGGGGTGCAGAGTGTGTCAGTGTTGGGGGAGGTGCAGAGTGTGTCAGTGATGGGGGGAGGTGGGTGGAGGTGCAGAGTGTGTCAGTGATGGGGGGTGGTGGGTGGAGGTGCAGAGTGTGTCAGTGATGGGGGGAGGTGGTGGAGGTGCAGAGTGTGTCAGTGATGGGGGGAGGTGGGTGGAGGTGCAGAGTGTGTCAGTGATGGGGGGGATGTGGGTGGAGGTTCAGAGTGTGTCAGTGATGGTGGGGGGTGGGAGGGAGGTGCAGAGTGTGTCAGTGATGGGGGGGAGGTGGGTGGAGGTTCAGAGTGTGTCAGTGATGGGGGGAGGTGGGTGGAGGTGCAGAGTGTGTCAGTGATGGGGGGGAGGTTGGGGGAGGTGCAGAGTGTGTCAGTGATGGTGGGGAGGTGGGAGGGAGGTGCAGAGTGTGTCAGTGATGGGGGAGGTGCAGAGTGTGTCAGTGATGGGGGGGAGGTGGGTGGAGGTGCAGAGTGTGTCAGTGATGGGGGGGAGGTTGGGGGAGGTGCAGAGTGTGTCAGTGATGGTGGGGAGGTGGGAGGGAGGTGCAGAGTGTGTCAGTGATGGTGGGGTGGTGGGAGGGAGCTGCAGAGTGTGTCAGTGATGGGGGTGGTGGGCGGAGGTGCAGAGTGTGTCAGTGATGGGGGGGAGGTGGGTGGAGGTGCAGAGTGTGTCAGTGATGGGGGTGGTGGGCGGAGGTGCAGAGTGTGTCAGTGATGGGGGGGAGGTGGGTGGAGGTGCAGAGTGTGTCAGTGATGGGGGGAGGTGGGTGGAGGTGCAGAGTGTGTCAGTGATGGGGGAGGTGTGTGGAGGTGCAGAGTGTGTCAGTGATGGGGAGGTGTGTGGAGGTGCAGAGTGTGTCAGTGATGGGGAGGTGGGTGGAGGTGCAGAGTGTGTCAGTGATGGGGAGGTGGGTGGAGGTGCAGAGTGTGTCAGTGATGGGGAGGTGTGTGGAGGTGCAGAGTGTGTCAGTGATGGGGAGGTGGGTGGAGTTGCAGAGTGTGTCAGTGATGGTGGGGAGGTGGGTGGGGGTGCAGAGTGTGTCAGTGTTGGGGGAGGTGCAGTGTGTGTCAGTGAGAGGGTGCGGGAATGGGCTGAGGCGGAGGAGGAGGATGAGGGGAGAATAGGGTGGTGCGATGTGTTGGGAATGGCAAGGGCAGAGTGTCAGTGAGAGGAGGAGATGAAGGAAGATGTGTTTCAGTGAATGTTGTGGATTAATTCCAGGACAGTGAGGAGGTAGAGGAGGGAGATTTTGTGTGAGTTGTGAGGTTGAGGATAGTGAAATCTGAGAAGTGAGTAAGAGAGCAGCATCCTCACCTTGAAACCTGTGTCTAGACCATTTCGGGGTTTTTTTTCTGGCATTAAAGCCACATCCTAGAGTTTCGATGCTGCAGTTTTGTCCTGAACAAGATCTTCACACTGTCCTGCTGCCTGAGGGCTGTCTGTTCCTCAGGAAGAGAATCTCCCTTTGCTCAGTGTCTGGACCAGAGCACCTTGGACAACATCCGAGTGAGTGTTAGTGGTAACAAGACAGGTATATAGAGAGAGAAAGGTAAACTTGGATGGGAGATTGAGAATGATAGTGTAAGAAAGGGGTTTAGAGTAAGAGCAATAAACTGATTGAGAGAGAAAGAAATAATAGAGAATGAAAAACAGAGGAAGTTACAGCTACCCAGCTAAAGCGAGGCAGGAATAGGAATTGAGAATGATGGATAGAGAAAGAGTGAGAGTAGGAAGAAATAGATAAATTAAACAAATGGAACTAGGAAAAGCTCAGAAGGTAGAGGGATAAAGAGATCGATAGAAAGAGCGGCAGAGGCCTGAAGGGTTAATAAAGACAACAAGCTACTTCTTGGAGAAGACAGTAATTCTGGTATTAATGAACTATCTCTAGGTCATGACTTGCTGTGGAACTTGAGGGCTGCTGTAATCTGAAACAAAATAGCCAACGTTTAAAAATAGATTTACTCTTTCGAAACCCAACTATTTTAATAACCTTCCTGTAAAGCAATAGCAAGAATTCTCTTGAGAACAAGTTCGGGCTTAAATGTCAGAGTGATGGACAGACTTGGGTTTTTTGAGTACTTGGTTGGAAATCTGAGAGTGTGAGAGAGTGTGTGAGAACAAGAGTGTGAGAAAGTGTGTATGAGTGAGCATGAAAGATAGTGTGAGAGACTGTGTATGAGTGTGAGAGAGAGTGTTGGAGACAGAAATGTGAGAGAGAGTGTGTGTGAGAAAATTCCTTTTAGAAAGTGAGTAGCAGAGTTTGTGTGCATATGGTGTGTGCATATGGTGTGTGCATATGAGTGTGTGAAATGGACTGTGTGTAAGCAAGTACATCTGCGAGATTGTGTGTGTGTGCTGTGGATGTGTTTGAGGTGTATTAGTATGAGAGAGACTGTGAGAGCATTAGAGAATGTGTGTGACAGTGCATGTGACTGTGTGTGTGAGGCCGTGTGTGTATGTGTGTGTGTGTGAAGGAGAGAGGATGTTTGTGTGCGATTAGAAAGTGTATCTGTCTTTGAGCTTATGTGCAATAAACAATCATAGTTTTACAGCATAGAAAGGGGCCCTTCGACCCACTGTGTCCGTGCCAGTATGATATACATCTCATCCCATTATCCAGCACTTGGCCTGTAGCCAGGTTAGTCAGGTCACAGCTGGAGTACCATGAACAGTAGTGGTCATGTGTTTGCAAGTCCTCCCAAAAGGCACTACCTCACATTTTTCAGGATTAAATTCCACTTGCTACTTTTCTGTCCATATGATCAACCATCCTTATCACACCATCAATTCATTTCATCTGCAAACTTACTCATCAGACCTCTAACGTATATATCTAAATCAGTAACATATAGAACAAACAGCAAAGAGCCCAGGACTGTGCACAGGTTTCTGGTGACAAAAACATCCTTTGACCATCACCCTCTGCTTCCTGTCACTAAGCCAATTTTGGATCCAATTTGTCAAGTTGCCCTAGATCCCATGGGCTCACATCTTCTTAACCAGATAGGGGGCGGCACGGTGGCACAGTGGTTAGCACTGCTGCCTCGCAGCGCCAGAGACCCGGGTTCAATTCCCGACTCAGGCGACTGACTGTGTGGAGTTTGCACGTTCTCCCCGTGTCTGCGTGGGTTTCCTCCGGGTGCTCCGGTTTCCTCCCACAGTCCAAAAGATGTGCAGGTTAGGTGAATTGGCCATACTAAATTGCCCATAGTGTTAGGTAAGGGGTAAATGTAGGGGTATGGGTGGGTTGCGCTTCGGCGGGTCGGTGTGGACTTGTTGGGCCGAAGGGCCTGTTTCCACACTGTAATCTAATCTAATCTAACCAGTCTGCCATGCAAGATCTTGTTTCAAGCCCCACCAAAGCCCATTGTGACCACATCCGCTGCACTAGCCTCATCTACACACCTAGTCACCTTCTGGATAAACTCAGTCAAACCTGTCAGACATGATCTCTCCCAGACTATCCTTCAATAATCCTCACTTCTTCAAATGGAGAATAATTCTCAGATTTATTCAAAGTTTGTGAGAAGATTTGTAGCTCGGGTGCTCATTGTTGTGGTTCTGTTCGCCGAGCTGGGAATGTGTGTTGCAGACGTTTCGTCCCCTGTCTAGGTGACATCCTCAGTGCTTGGGAGCCTCCTGTGAAGCACTTCTGTGATGTTTCCTCCAGCATATCACTATAGGGATACAAATCACTATAAATGCTAGAGGAAACATCACAGAAGCGCTTCACAAGAGGCTCCCAAGCACTGAGGATGTCACCTAGACAGGGGACGAAATGTCTGCAACACAAATTCCCAGCTTTGCAAACAGAACCACAACATCTCAGATTTATTTCTATGTGTGCATGCCTTTGTATGAGTGAACCCTTGTGTGTGTAGGACAGAGTAGTAGCCAAATTACTGGAGGCCCATTAAAGAGGAAGAGTCAAGTGGTGAGGAGTTGAACCTGAGGGTCATTATGCCTCGTAGCCTCAAGTGTATGTGATTGAAGTGAATCCTTACCTCACTGCAGTGGAACACTACTGCAGTTTTGTGAACCGTGTATCTGACCATATGTCTACACAGCTCTGTCTGAGGGTCTCTGAAAGTGTGTCTCTGTCTGTTTCCATAGGCTATAATATAAAACATAGGGTGTACAGCACATGAGTAGGTCATTCGGCCTAATGAGTCCATGCTTATGATTAACGTCCACTACAGTCTCCTGAATGTCTTGTCATTGAAATGTGTCACCGTAACCCTGCATTGCCTTCACCCTTCCCCACTTGTCTGGTTTCCCCATAAATTGACACGGAGCAGGGTCTGAGCTTTGGGGATGGGATAAGTGGGAATCTGATTTGTGAAACCTGTCTGTGATCGTGTGTCTGTGTGTGTGTGTGTCTCTGAAAGTGCGTGTGTGTGTCTCTGAAATTGCGTGTGTGTATTGTACTTTCTGAGAAAAATTGGATTGATTGGGAAAACTCAGTAAATGCAAACAGGCCAGAGCAGTGTCCATTAATCAAACTGAATTGACTTTGTTCAACAGCTTGTCTAATTTTTATGATGCAGAAGTAAATTTATTGATGTGCTCAGCACCATGAATTCTGGTGAGGGTTTGCTAACTTGTCATTTCCGATCCAGCTGCTCGGCATTTTACATTTTGGTCTTGGTTTTGTTCCACCTTTCCAAGGTTTGTGGTTCTCCCAAGTGTCCTGTAACAACCTGGATTATTTTGAGACAGACCAAGCTGGATACAGCCAGGATTTCCAACAGGAAGGTTGGGGAATGGGGAATGGCTTGGGGGTTGGGGGGTGGGTGGGGGTCACAGGCAGGATCAGCATTTGTTACCCAAACTCAAATTACACTTGAACCAAGCGTCCTGCTCAGCCATTCCAGAGAGTAGTTAAACCACCCAGATTACTGTGTAGTCCCAGCAAGACCAGGTTTTTATAACAATGCTGGATCAGCCACGATCCTATTGAATGGAGGAGCAACAAGGGGCTGGTTCCTATTTCTAAAGGCTTTACACCACTATCACCTCACTGTGCTGTCTCATTTCCATCAGCTCCCATTCCGGCAATAACTTCATTTCAAAATTGTCGTCATTTTTTTCAAATCCCTCCAAGCTCTCACTCCTTTTGATTATTTTAATCCTCTCTTGCCCTTCAACTCTCTGAGATCACTGTGCTCCTGATCTCAGACCCATCCGCCTTCTCCATTTCCATCGCTCCATCAGCTGCTGAGTCCTTAGCTCTGGAATTCTTCTCTGACCCTCTTTGCTGCTCCTTTTCCATTCATGACGTTCACTCATTCTCCTTATATATGGCCAAGCATCGATTTTCATTTGATAATGCTCCTCTGAAGCACCATTGAATCTTTGTCATTAAGTACACTTTATAACTACACATCATTCTTGTTTATCTGCTATTGTTCTGGATCTGAAACCAGAACTGCATTTCCAATTTACAGCAGCCACTACACTTTAGGTTCATGTCGTCTAATGAGCTTTGTTTTGCATATTGCCCATCACCCCCAAAGCAGATTTAACAAAACCATTTTAATGAGCATAGCCATGAAGGAGAAGCAGCCGGACGAGCAGGGACTGATACGTGAAGAGGTTGTTGAATGTACCTGGAGACATGATTGAGGGCTCTTAACTCAACCTCTGCCCCACATCAATCTGGAGCATTGTTCAACAGCAGATGTTTCATTGGAAGGAGCATTACAAAACCAGTTGGGTTTTGAGTGAATGTTATTCACTGTGCCTCACATTGTCATTTCAGTTTTGTCCCGTTGCAATTCACTTCTTACTTTAGAGTTTAAACATGCTCTAATTCAGGATTAACTTTACACATCAATTTACCTACACATCAATGACCACTTCCAACAAAAGCGAGTCCAACCATCTCCTCCTTGGCAGCAGAGACATGGACACAGCACCCCCTGCAGTTTCCCCTCCAGGCCACTCACCACCCTGCCTTGGAAATATTTCACTGTTCCTTCAGTGTTGCTGGGTCGCTATCCTGGCTCTCCTTCTCTAATGGCACTGTTGGTCTGCAGCGCACAGACTACAGAGCTCCCAGCCACCTTCTCCAGGGTCATTAGGGATAAGCAGCACTATTAGGCAGCAACACCTACATCCCAGTAAAGACGAAGCACAGGTTACAATCTTTGCAATGTCTTTGACAGTATAATCTACTAAATCTTTGGTAACATTGATGGTACTAACCACATACAGCAGTGTCAATTAACTGGCAATGATTCTCTTAGCCTGCAGTAACATCTGTCTTCAAAATTGGGTTGTGGAGGCTTTTCACTGGAATTACCAAAGTTTGTGGGGCGATTGTTTATGGCTCTGTTTCCCCCCAAACCCTTAATGTGCTGAATGGCCTAATTTCTGCACCTATGTCTTTTGTCTTATAATGGATCATTCTCTACTCCCTCCCAATCTTCCACAAATATCCTGAGATCCCTGGTCATGGGATCTCTACATCTCCTTCTCAAGTGCTTGTTGCTGTTGATACTCTGTTAGTTTGAAGTTTGTGTGAAGTACTGACAGCTATTTAATGGGTCTCCTGACTGACAGCAGCATCATCCCAATGTAATAAACCACTCCATCGTCAATACATGTTGTGAAAAAGCATTAAATTCAATGTAATAATCAGTGTGGAAAGTGTATTGAATACATTCCAGTTTCACTCCTTAATGGCTCATAACAAATTGTAAGTTTGTGCGAAGATTTGTAGCTCGGGTGCTCGTTGTTGTGGTTCTGTTCGCCGAGCTGGGAATTTGTGTTGCAGACGTTTCATCCTCTGTCTAGGTGACATCCTCAGTGTTTGGGAGCCTCCTGTGAAGTGCTTCTGTGATGTTTCCTCTGGCATTTATAGTAGTTTGTCTCTGCCGCTTCCGGTTGTCAGTTCCAGCTGTCCGCTGCTGTGGTCGGTATATTGGGTCCAGGTCGATGTGTTTGTTGATAGAATGTGTGGATGAGTGCCATGCCTCTAGGAATTCCCTGGCTGTTCTCTGTTTGGCTTGTCCTATAATAGTAGTGTTGTCCCAGTCGAACTCATGTTGCTTGTCATCTGTGTGTGTGGCTACTAAGGATAGCTGGTCGTGTCGTTTCGTGGCTAGTTGGTGTTCATGGATGCGGATCGTTAGCTGTCTTCCTGTTTGTCCTATGTAGTGTTTTGTGCAGTCCTTGCATGGGATTTTGTACACTACGTTGGTTTTGCTCATGCTGGGTATCGGGTCCTTCGTTCTGGTGAGTTGTTGTCTGAGAGTGGCTGTTGGTTTGTGTGCTGTTATAAGTCCTAGTGGTGGTAGTAGTCTGGCTGTCAGTTCGGAAATGCTCTTGATGTATGGTAGTGTGGCTAGTCCTTTGGGTTGCGGCATGTCCTCGTTCCGTTGTCTTTCCCTTAGGCATCTGTTGATGAAATTGCGGGGGTATCCGTTTTTGGCGAACACATTGTATAGATGTTCTTTTTGCAGTTCTGGTGTGCTGCAGTGTGTTGTGGCCCTTTTGAACAGTGTCTTGATGCAACTTCTTTTGTGTGTGTTGAGGTGGTTGCTTTCGTAGTTCAGGACTTGGTCTGTGTGTGTGGCTTTCCTGTATACCCTTGTAGTGAGTTCTCCGTTCGGTGTTCTCTGTACCCTCACGTCTAGGAATGGGAGTTGGTTATCCTTTTCTTCCTCTCTCGTGAATCGGATTCCTGTGAGTGTGGCGTTGATGATCCGGTGTGTTTTCTCTATTTCTGTGTTTTTAATGATTACAAAGGTATCATCTACATATCTGACCCAGAGTTTGGGTTGAATAAGACTGTTTGTTCTAATCTTTGCATTACCGCTTCTGCTATGAGTCCAGAGATGGGTGAGCCCATGGGTGTGCCGTTGATTTGTTCATATATTTGGTTGTTGAATGTGAAGTGTGTTGTGAGGCACAGGTCCAGTAGTTTGAGTATGCCGTCTTTGTTGATAGGTTCCCCGTCTTGTTGTCTGTTCTGTATGTCCAGCAGGTTGGCTAGTGTTTCTCTGGCTAGGGTTTTGTCGATAGAGGTGAACAGTGCCGTTACATCGAATGAGACCATGGTTTCTTCCTTGTCTATATGTATATTGCTGATGATGTCCAAGAATTCCTGTGTTGACTGTATGGAGTGTCTGGATCCGCTGACCAGGTGTTTCAGTTTCTGCTGTAGTTCTTTAGCCAGTTTGTGTGATGGTGTCCCTGGTAGTGATACTATGGGTCTGAGTGGGATGTCTGGTTTGTGCACTTTAGGTAGCCCATAGAATCTGGGGGTGGTGTTGCTTTCAGGTTTCATTCTTTGTAGGTCCGACCTGGTTATCTGTCCGTTTTTTTGTAGGTTCCTCAGTGTGTTGTTTATCCTATTGGTGAGCTGTGGGGTGGGGTCAAACTCCCTCTTTTGGTAGGTGTTGGTATCTGCAAGTAGTTGTTGCGCTTTTTGGATGTACTCTGCTTTGTTCACTGCAGCGGACAGCTGGAACTGACAATCGGAAGCGGCAGGTACAAATCACTATAAATGCCGGAGAAAACAACACAGAAGCGCTTCACAGGAGGCTCCCAAGCACTGAGGATGTCACCTAGACAGGGGACGAAACGTCTGCAACACAAATTCCCAGCTCGGCGAACAGAACCCCAAATTGTAAATTTAACCAAGAAGATGAACGGGACAATCATATATATTTTAGACTCAACTTAGTTTTGAGAGAAAGTCATTCAGCCCTTCGAGCCTGTTCAACTGTTCCATATGATCATGGCTGATCATCCAATTCAATATCCTGCTTACTTCTCATACCCTTCAACCCCTTTAGCTCTAAGAACTGTATCTAACTCCTGCTTGAAAGCATTCAATCTTTTGGCCTCATCCACTTTTTGTGACAGGGGATCCCACAGGCTGCCCACACTCTGGGTGAAGACATTACTCCTCATCTCAACCCTAAATGGCCTAGTCCATAGCCTTCAACAGTGACTCCCCCTACCATCAGGAACATCCTTCCTGTGTTTACTCTATCCAGTCCTGTTAGAGTTTTATTGGTTTCTATGAGATCCCTCCTCATTCTTCTAAACTCCAGTGAATATATTCCTAACTGATCCAGTTTCCCTTCATATGTCAATCCTGCCATCCCAGATTAAATGTTGGTTGCCCTCCTTACATAACCAGGACAGCCTTCCTCAGATCAGCGGACAAAAACTGCATAAAATACTCCAGGTGTGATCTCACCAAGACCCCGTACAATTGCAGCAAGATATCTCTGTTCCTATACTCAAATCCTCTCTCTCTGAAGGCCAACATACCATTTACCTTCTTCACTGCCTGCTGTGCCCACACGCATACTGTCAGCGATTGGTGTACAAGGCCACCCAGGTCTATAGTACCACCTCCATTCCCATTCTATCACCATTCAGATAATAATGTCTTCCTGTTCTTGCTACCAAAGTGGATAACCATACAGTTATCCACATTATATGGTAAATGCCATGTATTTGCCCATTCACTTAACTTATCCAAATCAAACTGAAGCTTAAACAAAGATGCACAGATTATTGATAAAATAAACTGTAGACTGTGCAATGATAGAGATAACTCATATTCTAACATCCCAAACTTAATTTGAGGAAAATATGGAGAACAGGTAAAGAACGTACAACCCATTGAACATCCCACAGAACACATCAAATAGCAAATGGGATCAAGATTCCATGGATTTTTCAGCATTCCCACCCAGATGTTAACGACACCATAAGTCACCAAATTTCTTTCAAATTTCACAAGAGATTCTGATTGTTTCCTTTTGATGACCTGTCCTTGAATTACCTCGAGAGAGACTCATTTATGTCCTGCCTTGATGACTGCTCACATTCTGTTAGTTCACCTTATTTTCTCGGGATGATGTTCCTTCAGTTCTAGAAATGACAGTCCAACACTTACTGACAGACCCAATTCTAGTATTTTTTCAGGTAGCTATCTTCTGCAAGTCAGTACTGTCCCTTGTTTCTTTATTCCTGAACTTTCATCTGGCTCAGCTGCACCCAGAAATTACAGCTTGTGAGTATTTTTCATCCTTGCTCACAAGGATTGACCTGTTAATGGCACACAGCTTCTTCCAAGCCACTGGAGATGTCAGGAATTTTCCTGCACCCTAACACTAACACTTAGCTGCCTACTAACTCCAAGAGCTTCTTCTTAGGTTCAACTGCACAGAGTTGTCCAACTGCTCTTGACTTCTCCCTGAGTCTCAGCTATATTATTAATGAAGTATCTACTGACTTGGAAAACGTCTTTCCGAGTTCCAACTGAACACAGGCAGTAGCCCTAACTTGTCTCTTCAGAAACATGGCCTAACAATTCTTTTCAATATGAAGCCAGGTCTGTCTGTCCCTCCAATTAGCTGTGATCTTAGGACTACGCTCTAGTTCCCTGAGTTGTTTTGAGTGAATTACAGGATTTTACTAATTGGATTAGCAGTAAAACGGTGTAAAGAATTTGTTGAAAAACTTGTATTAAGCCCTGCCATTATTTGTGGGCAGCATTGGATGTAACAAATGTTTTTGAACAGTCAAAGATAGCAATTCCTTGGACCTGTCTGTCTCCTAATTGTTATGTGGTTCACCTCATGGTGGCTCCTACAGTACAAATTGCATACATTAGAAAAATAATTTTTTAAAAATTAATTGCTCATTGGATGTGGGCCCAGTATTTATTACCCGTCCCTAGTTGCCCCTTGAGAAGGTGGGGGTGAGCTGCCTTCTTGAACCGCTGAAGTCCATGTGCTGTAGGTAGACCCACAATGTCCTTAGGGAGGGAATTCCAGGATTTTGACCCAGTGACAGTGAAGGAACAATGATATATTTCCAAATCAGGATGGGGAGTGGCTCGGAGGGGAACTTGTAAATGTACATTGTAGATCAAAGATAATAGGTATTACCCACCATTCAATAGATGGTGTTGAAATTCTCTATATTTGCCTTTTCTATTTATATCTTGCTCCCACCACATGAAATCCAGCAACATCCCCAAGACATATCATTACACAAGTGACATTAAATCCATGTGTATGTCAAGGGTATCCAACTGGTGTCCAGCGGAGATTCACACGGATGATCCCTGGAATGACAGGTCTAACATATGAGGAACGGCTGAGGACACTGGGATTGTATTCGTTGGAGTTTAGAAGATTAAGGGGTGACTTAATAGAGACGTACAAAATAATACATGGCTTGGAAAAGGTGGATGCTAGGAAATTGTTTCCGTTAAACGAGGAGACTAGGACCCGTGGACACAGCCTTAGAATTAGAGGGGGTCATTTCAGAACAGAAATGCGGAGACATTTCTTCAGCCAGAGAGTGATGGGCCTGTGGAATTCATTGCCACGGAGCGCAGTGGAAGCCGGGACGCTAAATGTCTTCAAGTCCGAGATTGATAGATTCTTGTTGTCTAGAGGAATTAAGGGCTACGGGGAGAACGCTGGTAAGTGGAGCTGAAATGCGCATCAGCCATGATTGAATGGCGGAGTGGACTCGATGGGCCGAATGGCCTTACTTCCACTCCTATGTCTTATGGTCTTATGGTCTTATGGTCTTAGGTAGACCGCTCTGAAAACTATCACAATAGCAACTTACATTTATATAGTGCCTTTAAACATAGTGAAACATTTCAATGTTGTCCACTAAAGCAACGTCAGGCAACATTGGACACCCAGACACATAAGGAGATGTGCCAAGGATGAGATTTTAATGGGCACCAAGGAGAGAGGTGGATAGTGTGGGTGGGCCTGGTAACAGTGCAGGAGGAACAGTAGTTGAGGGAAATTGAATTGTTGACTTTGGAAATGGTGTAAAGAATTGGGTCTTTATACACATCCACCTTGCACTCAGAACTAGGAAGCAGGAAGGAGCTCCGGGGGTGAATTTACATAGTTCTGTGTAACATAACTTTCTGGAGTCACCCTGGGGACATCTTGGATAATATAGATAACTGGATGTTCACTGGTGCATTCCGAGTTTGAAGTTTACCACGCGGCTCCTGATTTTTTGGGGAGCAACAATAAGGTCTAAGATCTCAAACCCTTGCACTTAATGTAAGTTTCACAAATATTACGTGCATTTATAATGTAACCCGCTTTCACTTGCTCATGGGCACCTGATGTGGCAGAATGAAGCGTAAATCTAGCTTGCAGCAAATATGTCGCAGTATTGTCTGATTCAGTTCACTTACTTAAATCTATTTTTGGTTTACATGGAGAGATCATGTTTATTTCATCTTAATTCCACTTCTCATTAAGTGTTTATTTGAGCTTTTATTGCATTAGTTTAGAAACGGTTAATTAGCGAGGCGAGCCCAGGTGAAGAGCTTTGATAATTCAGAGTCTTCTTTGTACTTTGAACAAAGTGATTCTGTGGTTCTTTAACTCCTCCGGATTAAGTGGGCACATCCAATTAGTAAAATCCTGTAATTACTGGGGGCACTTACCCATCTCACAGCCAGTAATATTTATTCTGGTGTTCTTTTTAAAAATCATAAAGCAAACTTTGCCACTCACATACGAACAGAAATGAAGCGAAATCACCTTTTAAAAATTCCATGGATTAAATTATAATTTATTCACATGAGAGAGTTGTGACCATATTTTAGAAAATAAATTTACTTTTTCGAAGTCTGTACTCAGTTTCCTACCTGTTCCATGTACTTATCCACGTGTATAACATGAGCAATGGAAGTTCTCCGCAGGAATAGGGACATATTGGTTTGAAGTCCAGTACAAACATCAAGAGAGAGAGAAATTTGCTCGGATCCATTCCGCTGGATGTAATCTTACTTCTCTTTAGCTCGTTTTGTTAAATTTGAGGAAGGGTTTCTCTCTGTGAGGCCTTACATTTCTTTTTTTGCTCCATCATCTCAAACTCCTCTCACTACCTCCCTCATCCAGTGGTATTCCTCACACCCAATACTAGCCCAATCCTGCTACTCACTCACTTGCACAGAATAGACTGCCATCTCTGCTATCTGTGCCATTGTGCACCTGAACAGGCTCTCTCAGTCTGGAGTTGTATAGTTCATGATACTTATCCCAGTCATGGCAGATGTTGGAGGAAATTGGAGAGCCCCTTTGTGGACAGTCACCTGGAGATGCTGGTGGACAAGGTGGTGCAGCTGAAGAGTGACCACTTCCTGCAGGATGGGCAGAGGAGACCATGCCATTGGACGTGCCAGCCAGCTCAGTGCAGTCTCAGCTGTGTGGGGGAATGCACAGCCCTCTAGGAGGGAGGTCAATGACCTTTCCCACTCTGTCAGGGTAAGTGCTACCATCTTCCCTCCAGTGCCCCATTATTCTATCTGTGTCACTGCACCCAGCATCCCAACAAGGTTCATGCTCCCTCATTCTCACAATTGTCTACAACATTCACCCTCGCTTGCAGGGTCCCACCCTCCATGCTAACTCTGCATGCTCTCCATGCTGCCCACTCACTCACTCGGGACACCTCACCACTCTTTTCTAACAGCACCAGCACTAACGGCTGTGCCACCCCCTTTCATCTCACTCCATCCCCCTTTTTCTCTCATTTCAGAAGAGAACAGCCCTCAGTAGAGCAGAAAGAGCCAAGACAGGTGCTGGGCTGCCTGACATTTGACTCCACATCCCAAACAAGGAGGGAACCCTGACCCTGCCTTCCCCAGTGACCAGCTGACTGTGCCCAAGTCTCTGGGCTCATATCAGAGGCTGCTCTTGACTGAGTGTGCCAGGGACCCTTGGCTCTAGGCTGTCTCCCTTGGTAACTGAGCACTGCTAATAACCAGGAGAAGCTTCTTATCTTTGTGTCTGTGCTAAATGGCAGAGCAGGACAGCAGGGGGGCTGTGGCACCGTGAGGGAGGAGGGGGTGAGGTGCGCACCGAAAGGATGCTCTCAGCATCCAAAGTGAGTGTGTACTAACAGAGCCGGCCTGATGTATAGGTTGGTCTCAGGGAGCTGACCTTGCTCCTATATGTGGCAAAGTATCCTTGCAGCAACCTTTCATTACCTGGTCAGCCCCAAAGTGCAGTCAGGGCATGTCAGTGGATCAGAGAGGACCCTGAGAGGCTGCTGGGGTCAGATGCCAGTGTCTATGTATGGGGAGAGAGTGTGGGGGTGGGGGAACGAAGTTGGTGCCCCAGATAGAAGTGTACAGGAGCAAGCAGTGAGTTAGAGTCTGAGGTACCCAAGAATTATCAGTATCCAGTATCCCCATGGTGGGTGGTCAGATAGGAGACTGTGTAATAATGAGGTGAGATGTGCAGCTAATGAAGCTCACAACAAAGCAATAACCTCCTTTAACAGGCATCTCACTTTTACCTCATGTCATCTAATCTTAACACATAAAACTCTGTTCAAAAATGCAATTTATTACTCTTAATGTGAAGAGAGAAGGTCCCTTGTTACTGGTGAGTTTGGGACCAAATGTCCCTTCACTTCCCCACAGATACAGTCAGGTACTAATGCTGACAGGGTCATTGCAACACTCCTTGCGTCATCCAAATTAGGTTCCTGTTCACTGTGAACCCCTCCTGCAATACCTCCATCATTGCGTGGAGGCTGAATAATCATGCCGCATCATGATTGAGGGTGAGAAAGAGAGACAGGTAGAGAAAGAGACCAGGATGTTGGGACAGACAGAGACAAGCTCAGAGTGGAATCAAAGGGGGAAATGTAGAGACGCTGGAGCTGGGAAAGAGTCAGCAGGAAAGGTGAATGTGGGGGCAAATTACTAAGAAAATGAAAATCTCTGAATGACAGTGAAAAACTGTGGAGAGAGAAAGACCAAAACCGTGAGGCAGTAAAGAGAGATTTCATTATTATTGTGTAGTAGCCGTGAAGACAGAAACAGGAGGAGGCTGTGTAACCCACCATCCAGTCTGGAAAATCTCAGCAGGTCTGGCAGCATCTGTAAGGAGAGAAAAGAGCTGACGTTTTGAGTCTAACTGACCCTTTGCCAAAGCTAAAGTTAGACTCGAAACATCAGCTCTTTTCTCTCCTTACAGATGCTGCCAGACCTGCTGAGATTTTCCAACATTTTCTCTTTCGTTTCAGATTCCAGCATCTGCAGTAATTTGCTTTTATCCACCATCCAGTCTGTAGCTGCTTCTTTCTTAATGTGTTTACCTGTCTCACTTCCAGATCACTTCACCTTAACCCACTGATCGTTAACATTTATGTTTCTTTCCATCTCTCCCCTCAACTTGCTGTATCTGGAAAAGCTCACTGTAACTGGACAAGGGCCTCCAGCCCATTCCATTGGAGCGACCTCTAAGCTGAGTCCAGTTCTGTCCTCATTCCGCTACACTCATATGGACGTGGAATGGTGAATAACCCAGAAACAGGCCTATCAGCCAGACTGGTCCATGCTGGTGTTTCTGCTTCAGATAAGCTTCCTTCCACCCAGCCCACCCAACCCCCCCATCTCACCCTATCAGCATACCTTCTATTCCTTTCATACTCATGAATTTGCCCACCTCATCTTTCTCTCTGTCACTGCAGCTCTCATCTCTGCTTTCTTTTCCTGGCATTTGTTGTAACACTGGTTTCCATGTTGAAATCAACAAAACTAGCTCAGAGCAGAACCATTGTCAAATCCATTAGAAGCTGTGAGTTGAGCTCCCCATATTACACACCGAGGTATAAATCTACACTAACTACATGCTCTTTTTACTCTGATTATCTTCGTTGCAACATTGGCTCTGTTAAAATGCCAGAGTAAATTGTTTTTAATGCCCCCCACCTCCCCCACCAAGTCTCTGTTGAAATTTCTTTCTACACTCCAGGGAAGTTTACAAATTTCAGAATCCTAGCCAAGCTGGTTCCAGGATAGTTACCACATTGGCATCAACCTGACAAAGTGAAAAAATACATCCGATTCACAAAAATTAAGACAAATCTAGTTCAGTAAATTATCATTCTATTAGTCTACTGTCAATAATCAGCAACAAGAAGGTATCATTAACAGCACTATCAAATGGCACTTGCTGAGCAATAACCTACTCACTAATGCTGAGTTAAGGTTCCACTAGGTCACTCAGCTCCTGACCTCATTACAGCCTTGGTCCAAACATGACTAAACAGCTGAATTCCAGAGGGGAGATCAGAATGACGGCCCGTGACATTGAGGCAACATTTGACTGAGTGTGGTCAATGGGAATCGGGTGATACCTCGCCAGGGAGGGGAAACCACTGAGTTTTACCTGATAAAGAGGGAGATGGTTATTATTGTTGGAGGTCCCAGCACAAGAGCTCCCGTGCTCACATCTGCCTCACCCTCACTCTGTAACAGACTGTACAAGACCAGGTTCCTCACCACTCTTTCACATATCAAGTAGATACCATGAACAGGTATTGGCTTTCAGTCAGTGAACAAGGCTGCTAAGAATTTCTTTGCAAGCAGTAGAGTTACCAACCTGAGTACAGTAAATGAGGAAAACATTGAATCAAATGAATGTTACACCAAATGGGTCAGTTTGTGGAATGCAGTTTCAGTGAAGCTGGGTTGAAGAGTGAATTCTGAAGCCATGCACCATTAAGGAATCCCAATTCACCTCCTTGTGTAACATTAGACTCAAGTTAGCAGTGTGTCAGGAATTAATGTAGCTGATACTCAGCTTGCTCACTACCTTGGTTCATAGATGCTTCCCCAATGTGCTGCTGTGCCACATGGACTAAGAAAGATCCTGACTCAATCTCCAGCCTGTATTGAGTTAGTTGATCACAAGCAGAGCAGCAGTAAACTGGACCTTATACACTCCTCAACACTTCCATGTATTCATACAAACACACACACACCTATCACACACACTCACACTCATATACTCTCACACTAACATTCACACACACGCACGCACACCCCTCACATTCACACTCCTCACACTCACATACCCTCACCCTGGCACACTCTCTCTCTCACACACACCCTCTGAAGTACCTCAGACACTAACTCGCTGAAACACGCAGATACACAAACTCTCATTCTCCTTGGTCTGCCCACACCCACAAACTGACAACATTTAAATTTATCTTGCACAGAAAGGTAAATAATGACTTTTATCTATTGACAGCGTTAATCTCCTGTTGGATTTTAATGAATGTTGAGAGATTTCGGAAAGGATTTTAAGCCCAAATGACGCAGAGAACTCCTTTTGACATTTATTTATTTTTTTAGTTTCCGGTGTGTTTCACAAGGGGACACGTGAGCGATGGACTGTATAAAACGGGCCGAGAGGGAGCGGAGAGTGAACAGCAAGTTGGAACCGCTCCTCAAATCAGCACCTTGGACAGAGACAGAGAGACGGAACTGAGCGGGTGAGCTGCGCACAAACTTTCTCCGAATCTCTCGCTCACACTTTCTCCCTCTCCATTTCTTTTACTTTCTACTTTCTCTCGGTTTGTTTTTTGGTGCTGTCTTTATTTTGTTTCTGGCTCCGTTATAATTGCCCCAGTAATTTCGGAGTTAATTCTCCCTCCCCTGGGAGAGATATCTCCCTGTCCCTTGCATCACCATTCAGTGTAACCTGACTGGGTGCTGAGTGAGAACTGGGGGGGGGCACAGCGAGGGTCACACTCACATCCAGGGAGGGGCTTTAATTTCTCCTCGTCAGGGTTTTAGCTCCACACCCGGCAGGGGCTGAGCTGGAGAAACGATGTTTCCAGCAACAACACAGGCTGCAGTAAACCCCTGGGACCCCAAAGGACAGCGGATGGACTGAGGAAACTTTCAGAAAGTTAGACAGCAAACGGCTCAACTCCCAGTTTAGACTCAACAGCACTGCTTCAGCCCTGCGCCAGTGCCGCACTGTCGGAGGGTCAGTGCTGAGGGAGTGGACACTGTCGGAGGGTCAGTGCTGAGGGAGTGGACACTGTCGGAGGGTCAGTGCTGAGGGAGTGGGCACTGTCAGAGGGTCAGTGCTGAGGGAGTGGACACTGTCGGAGGGTCAGTGCTGAGGGAGTGCTGCACTGTCGGAGGGTCAGTGCTGAGGGAGTGGGCACTGTCGGAGGGTCAGTGCTGAGGGAGTGGGCACTGTCGGAGGGTCAGTGCTGAGGGAGTGCCGCACTGTCGGAGGGTCAGTGCTGAGGGAGTGCCGCACTGTCGGAGGGTCAGTGCTGAGGGAGTGGGCACTGTCGGAGGGTCAGTGCTGAGGGAGTGCCGCACTGTCGGAGGGTCAGTGCTGAGGGAGTGCCGCACTGTCGGAGGGTCAGTGCTGAGGGAGTGCCGCACTGTCGGAGGGTCAGTGCTGAGGGAGTGCTGCACTGTCGGAGGGTCAGTGCTGAGGGAGTGCTGAGGGAGTGGGCACTGTCGGAGGGTCAGTGCTGAGGGAGTGCCGCACTGTCAGAGGGTCAGTGCTGAGGGAGTGCCGCACTGTCGGAGGGTCAGTGCTGAGGGAGCGCCGCACTGTCGGAGGGTCAGTGCTGAGGGAGCGCCGCACTGTCGGAGGGTCAGTGCTGAGGGAGCGCCGCACTGTCGGAGGGTCAGTGCTGAGGGAGCGCCGCACTGTCGGAGGGTCAGTGCTGAGGGAGCGCCGCACTGTCGGAGGGTCAGTGCTGAGGGAGTGCCGCAGTGTCTGAGGGTCAGTGCTGAGGGAGTGGGCACTGTCGGAGGGTCAGTGCTGAGGGAGTGCTGCACTGTCGGAGGGTCAGTACCGGGGGAATACTGTCATTTAATGAATAATAGCTGTTCAGTGATGAGCTATATTCACCCACCTTTGCCCCTTGTCCCTTTAATATCTTGACAAAATGTGACTAACTAGGAGAAAGTGAGGACTGCAGATGCTGGAGATCAGAGTGGAGAGTGTGGTGTTGGAAAAGCACAGCAGGTCAGGCAGCATCCGAGGAGCAGGAGAATTGACATTTCAGGAATGATGTAGGGCTTATGCCCGAAACGTTGACTCTCCTGCTCCTCGGATGCTGCCTGACCTGCTGTGCTTTTCCAGCACCACACTCTCCACTCTGACAATGTGACTAACATCAAATTTAAAAGTAACAAGTGGTCAAACATTAGTTTAGTTTATATTTGCTGATGAGAATTCCAATTTCTGTATACCTTTTTGTTTAATATGTTTCCTAATTTTCTCCTGAAAAGTCTGAATCAAATTTTTACTGACAAAAGATCCTAGACTTTGCAATAGTTTTACTATCTACCCTGAAAATATTTCTATATCTCTTGAAACTTCAATCAATATCTTATCTTTTTTTTAAATGCTAAGGAACACAACACTAGTTTGTACAGTCTCACCTTGTTATTTAACCTTTGGCATACAGATATCATTTGGTCAATTCCCATTACACTTCCTCCAAGGTTAGAATACATTCCTCTGGTGTGTGGTCTTGATTTGATCACAGTAACTTTCCGTAGCCCAACCATATCATCTACAAACTTATATTCTCATCCTCGGAAATAGTTTCCAATATTCCATTGCAGCAGCCGTGGAGTAAAAGCAGAGTTACCGTTTCAGATCCAGTGACACTTTTTTTCAGAACCAGGTCACTTGAGAAATTCTGAAGAAGGGTCAGTGCACTCAAATTGTTAACTCTGTTTCTGTCTTCACAGATGTTGAGTTTCTCCAGCAACTTCTGTTTGACTTTCAGATTTCCAGCATCTGCTGCTTTTTGTTTTAATTATTCAATTTTCTTTTTTGATTATTTTTGTAGCTACTCTTGGCATTTTAGCAATTTATATTCCCCAATCCTTGCATCTGTACAAACCTCTAATTTTCTTATCTTTAGGCGTTTATATTCTATAATATTTTACTCTTTTTTTTAGCTCCAAAGTGGCTGATCTCAGCCTATCTGTTGTAATCTACCTGGCATTGTTTAACCTGTGCATTATTCCTGCATGTCCATGTGTGATTTTTACTTTTCAGATATGACCCACACAGTGTACATCAGTGTCCTAGTGGTTATCTTGGCAACAGGCTGCTTGTCAAAACCATTGTCTAGCCCTCACAATAATGGAGGAATTATTCTGGAACGTACTGCCAAGTATCTATCAGGAAATGGAGCAGTTTCACTGGAACGCAAAGCTGCAGCTTTAAAAGCAGACAATCTGATATCCAAACTGCTATCCCAGATTCAGGAAGGTAAGTTCCTCCATTGGACAAGGGTTCTATGTAAACTCTTACACCCTCCTCTCTCTCTATTACCATCTTGCAGTTACATAGCACCTTTAATACAGTGAAATGTTCCACAGGCACCATAAGAGTCTGAAAGAAACTGGATGGATGTTGAGTTTTTAAAAAAAAAAATCATTAAATAAAGTAACTGAACAGGTAATCCAAGGGAGGACTCTTGGTGTCACACTGAGGGAGTGCTACACTGCCAAAGATCCCAAGGTGCCTATTTCGCAAAGAGACAGGGGGTAATCTCTGGTGTTCTGTCCAGCATCTGTGCATAATCAATATGACTGAATTAGATGATCAGCTTATTATTATAGGGGATTGACAGGAATGTTTCCAGGGTTTGAACATTGCAGCTATGAGGAAAGAATGGGTTGTTTTCCTTTGAATAGAGTGGGTTGAAGGATGAATCAAGGTGTACAGAACAATGAGGGGCTTGGATGAGCGAAGACCAGTTTCTTCTGGTGAAGAAGTCAGTTTCCGGGGGGAGGTGGGTGGGTGGGTGGGAGACATTTTGAAAGTGATTGGTAAAACAATTCAAGAGGACCTAAGGAAAACCTTGATTACAAAGGATGGTGGGTGTCTGGAATTCCCTGCCCAATTTACTGACTGAGATTAAAGCACCTAACGTGCTGGAATCTGCAAGGCCAGGGACTAGGAACTGGTAAGTGGAATTAGGATGGGCACGGAGTTAATTTAGCTGGTGCAGACATGGTGGGCTGAATGGCCTCTTTCTGTGCAGTCACTGTTCAAGGTGGTTTGGTTATCACATTGCCTGTTTATGGAATCTTGCTGTGTGCTAGTTCCATTTGTAATTTCTGAACATAACAGTGACCACCTCATTGGTTATTTATTGCTTTGAAATTACCTGAAGCTGTAAAAGACTCAAGAAGAAAGGAACTTATTATTTTTAGGTGGGGTCCTTTTAAAGAAGGAGGCAGAGAATTTAACAGAGGGAACTACAAGGCTGAATGGTCATCAATTGGGGGGGGGGGTGAATGAATGAATGGGATAATAACTGAGGAGCTGGGGGCAGCTTTACAGATTGGAAGCTGTGAGGTTTTGAAAGATACTCAGACTGGGAGGTGGGATCTGCTGGTTAGCAAAGGAAGAGATAGCTCTGGACAGGAGTTGGTGTGAGGAGATCATGCACAGCAGAGTTTGAGACTATTCACTGGGAGAATGGAAGACTAATCTAGAGCAGGATCATCAAGAGCCTGTGCAGGGACGATGGGCTAAATGGCCTCCTCTGTGCTGTAACTATTCTGTGAATAATTGAGTCTTGGTGATAACTTCATTCAAAATTACAATAGCGTTGAAAGTGGATGTTGGAGCGGAGTTGGTAGTACCAAGGATACTGGGTCAGAGTAACTCGATTGATGGAACACAGATTTTAATAAACCTTCCATTCCAGCAGCTGCTGATTCGCCGTGCCCCTCCGTAATGACTGTTGGTTCGGTACCTGACTCTTCCACTGTGCAGAGCATCACATTCGACCTGGTCCTAGCTATAGGCAACATCTAAAAAATAACTTCCAATAAAGTGTCCAAAGGAAGCATCCCTTATAGGGATCACTTTGTTTCTCTCTTGTCCTTCTTCAGTTGATGAGTTTTAAAGGTAACTGTAAAATTGTATGATAACACCTTGCTTTTAAAAACATCAAGTTTGAACTGACCCAGCCCAACCTGATCCTGATCCAATGACTCAGCAATCTGAAACCACCCCCTGTCCTCTCCACGTTTATCTTGGAATCACTGGCCACCAACTACAATAGGCCTGGGGGTACCACGTGAGAACTTGGGTCAGGTACCAGACTGTAGAATCAGTGTGTGGGGGGGACCTATACCCCAGTGAGAGTCAGTGTGTGTGAGACTGTGTCCCAGTGACAGTCAGTGTGTGTGAGACTGTGTCCCAGTGAGAGTCAGTGTGTGTGTGGGACCTGTACCCCAGTGACAGTCAGTGTGTGTGGGACTGTGTCCCAGTGAGAGTGAGTGTATGGGACCTGAATCCCAAATAGAGTCAGTGTCATCGAGTCATAAAGATGTACAGTGGGGAAACAGACTCTTCGGTCCAACCCGTCCATGCCAACCAGATATCCCAACCCATCTAGTCCCACCTGCCAGCACACGGCCCATATCCCTCCAAACCCTTCCTATTCATATACCCATCCAAATGTCCTTTAAATGTTGTAATTGTACCAGCCTCCATCACTTCCTCTGGCAGCTCATTCCACACACGTACCTCCCTCTGCGTGATAAAGCTGTCCCTAAGGTCTCTTTTATATCTTTCCCCTCTCACCCTAAATCTATGTCCTCTAGTTCTGGACTCCCCGACCCCAGGGAAGAGACTTTGTCTATTTATCCTATCCATGACCCTCATGATATTGTAAACCTCTATAAGGTCACCCCTCAGTCTCTGATGCTCCAGGGAAAACAATCCCAGCCTGTTCAGCCTCTCCCTGTAGCTCAAATCCTCCAAACCTGGCAACATCCTTTTAAATCTTTTCTGAACCCTTTCAAGTTTCACAACATCTTTCCAATAGGAAGGAGACCAGAATTGCATGCAATATTCCAACAGTGGCCTAACCAATGTCCTGTAGAGCCGCAACATGACCTCCCAAATCCTGTACTCAATACTCTGACCAATAAAGGAAAGCATACCAAACACCTTATTCACTATCCTATCTACCTGCAACTCCACTTTCAAGGAGCTATGAATCTGCACTCCAAGGTCTCTTTGTTCAGCAACACTCCCTAGGACCTTACCATTAAGTCTATATGTCCTGATAAGATTAGCTTTCCCAAAATGCAGCACCTCGCATTTATCTAAATTAAACTCCATCTGCCACTTCTCAGCCCATTGGCCCATCTGATCAAGATCCTGTTGTAATCTGAGGTAATCTTCTTCACTGTCCACTACACCCCCAATGTTGGTATCATCAGCAAACTTACTAACTGTACCTCTTATACTCAAATCCAAATCATTTATATAAATGATGAAAAGTAGTGGACTCAGCACCAATCCTTTGGGGTGGCACGGTGGGTCAGTGGCTAGCACTTGCCTCACAGCGCCAGGGACCCGGGTTCAATTCCAGCCTCAGGCGACTCTCTGTGTGGAGTTTGCACATTCTCCCCGTGTCTGCGTGGGTTTCCTCCGGGTGCTCCGGTTTCCTCACACAGTCCAAATTTGTGCAGGTCAGATGAATTGACCATGCTAAATTGCCCATAGTATTAGGTGCATTAGGTATTAGGTCTGGGGTAAACATAAGATAGGGGAATGGGTCTGGGTAGGTTACTCTTTGGAGAGTCGCTGTGGACTTGTTGGGCCGAATAGCCTGTTTCCACACTGTTGGGAATCAAAATCTCTTGTGGAACTCCACTGGTCACAGGCCTCCAGTCTGAAAAACAACCTTCCATCACCACCCTCTGTCTTCTACCTTTGAGCCAGTTCTATATCCAAATGGCTAGTTTACCCTGTATTCCATGAGATCTAACCTTGCTAACCAGTCTCCCATGGGGAACATTGTCGAACGCCTTACTGAAGTCCATATGGATCACATCCACTACTCTGCCCTCCTCAATCCTCTTTGTTACCTCTTCAAAAAACTCAATCACGTTCTTGAGACACGATTTCCCACGCACAAAGCCATGTTGACTGTGTGTGTAGGATTGTACTCCAGTGAGAGTCAGTGTGTGTGTGTGTGTGTGTGTGGGACCATACCCCAGTGAGCAACAATACTTTCTGAAGAGGGGAGCTAATGAAAAGATAAAATGCCAAGTCTAATGAATACTTTTGTTCAAACAGCTGGATCATTGAACCATGCTGACCGTTATCAGGTCCGTGATGTGCTGCATCAGATGCATGACCGAGATTACGCAGGCTGGATGGACTTTGGCAGACGCAGCGTGGAGGAATATGAGATGGATTCCTAAAACACATACCATCAGCATCATCACTCCGTGAAAAATATTCATGTGTAACGCTAAGAAACCATTTACCTAGTGTATCAACAAACCAAGCTCAACATTCCATCACTGTTTCAGATATTAAACCCATTCTCAAGATATTGCAGAAAAGCACTTTTGACCCATTTAAGAATC